>NW_010201451.1:0-58107 GCF_000695765.1 Mesitornis unicolor
CGCTGCTCTCTAATAGGTCATTCCCCAATCTTTTCATATTACTATTTCTTATTTTCATTTCTGAAACAGTAATATGAAAAGATGCAGAGATCTGAAAAAGGACAGTTTTAAAGACACAGATACATCTGCCTTTATTTTCTGATTGTTGTCTGGATTCTGCCGTTTGTAGTGACTAGGGTGGTATCAGTACAGAATAAGATCCTGTGCACTTCAGTGACATCAATGTCCAATCCAGTGCTGAAATAAGCTGGTTTTTGTTGGTCTTGAAATATGCTAATACTCGTGCTCTTAAAACACAGAGGATGCTTGCTAGGTTTGTACGTTAGGAGAGATGTCTGCCATCGAGTGAAAAATACTGTTCCACTGGGCAGAGAACTTGTGTGTTACTGCTGAAGTTCTTTCTGAAGAAATAGTGCTAAGAAGAAAACTTCTGTACAAATGTTTATATTCATAATGAACATTAGAAAACAGTAAGCCCCCCATGGCCTGGGGGGGTGGGCAAACAATAATTTTAAGTCTGTATATTGTTTTAGTGATAGAAATTGAGTTTTGTTAGGAGTGTAAAGATCCACTGCAAATGCTTCAGTTTGGAAAAGGATCTTGGTCAAGAAGACCAGCTGCTTTATTGTGTGCTGTAATTATTCTGGTTTTAGCAGTTACTGAATTGTGAAAACTCCAAGATCCGTCAAATCACAATGCTGACTTTTCTAATGTAATCTGATTATAGAAGCCAATTTTAAGCTAACAGTCCAGCATAGATGAGGTGTTACACCTAAAGATGAAGCGGTTGAAAGCTAGCGTGTGTGGGGTTTCCGTTCAGCTATTTTTTTCAGACATATGGGCAGAATTCCTTAGCTGCTTTCTTGCTGCCTTCTTCCCCACACCCCTTCCAGCCTCAGCTGAGTCCTGAAATAATCAGATATGAAGACTTGTGTTTAGATCGTTTTTCTTTTTTAATGGGAGAGGTCTCATAATATCACTCAGTAACTCTTCACTTGTGGCTGCAGTAACCTGACTCCCTCACGGTGCCTTCTCGGCTCTGACGAACTTGAGACTGTTCTGAATTTGGATGATGAGTGATCTCCTACAGTTGCTTGAGACCTGAAGCCAATCCTGATAATCTAGTGTGCCGTTCAGTGTATTTCTGGAGCACGATTTGTAAAAAGTATTTGTAGATAAAAGTAGATGGAGGGAATATCTCTTTTAGACTGGTTTGTTTGGCTCTGGGAGTGGGAAGGGGACAGGACAAGCATTTGGCCATGCAAACCTTCATTCCAACCTCGGAAGTTTTTTTCTGAAAGCTTGTCTAATAGCTAGGGTTGGAAAGATATCTCCATGCAAACATTGCTCTGCCTCTGTCCTTAAATTATCATCGTTACAGCAAGATGTCATCGGAGGAGTGCACAGACTTCTTAGTCTTCAGAACTACTTGAAGTTGGAAATGCTGACTAAAGCTCACTATTTTTTTTTTTTCCAATTAAAAATTTGAAAAGGATTTACTGTCATCTGGCTTTGTTAATCTGCACTCTCCTGTATGCACGTTCATCCAGTTTTCTCTGCAGCTCAGCACATGGCGTAACCAGCAAATTGGGTTCCTGATCGTCAGGGACCCTGCAGGGAGAGTGCAGGCGTTGCAGTGGGTCTTAACAGCTTTTGGGATTGTCTGAACTGCAAGAGCTACTGCATAGAAATCTCTGATGTGATCTGTGAGATCTGTGACCCTCAATGATTTTGCATGTTGGCGTGGTTGTTAAGGAATTTGAAATATTGAAATCTCCTCCAAAAAATAATTAATTAGAGGTTCAGCCGTTCTTTTAGTGTCTGATTAATCCAAACTGTGGTTCTCTTGGTCTTACAGTTTGCCTTCCTGTCCTAGCTGGAGTTAGGATGAAGCGAGCAATGTAGTCTCAAATTGCATGTTTTAGGTTTTTATGTAATAGACTTCCCTGTCAATGCTATGTGTAAACTCGGTTTTTGTGAACCCAAATGTGATGCATGCCCAACTTTTTGGAAGTTTGTGCAGCTCTCTGAAAGTTTTAAGCTGAGAAAGGCTATTTCTGTGTGCCTTTCGTAGACACTACTAAAGTAGCTGTGATGTGGAGCCGACTTCTCAGTTGCTGGCTTACTGTGGCATATTTCTAGATTTCTGGTGTCTGGTGGACATCGGTTTCAGGCAATCAGCTTTTAGAATTATTTTTTTATAACTATAACTTCAGAAGTGTATTAATTATTTATTGCTCCCAGTTAGATTAAAAAAAAAAGTTTATAAAAATTAATTTTCCGAACTTCTCATTAGTGAACTGAAGCATTAATAATGTCAGCTAATAAATTGCAGAAGACACAATTATGCGCTTTATCAGAAAGTTCTAGTAGGTCTCTGTGCTCTGTTTCTTTATTCTGTGCCAGAATGAAGTTTTTGTTCAAGCCTGAGTAGGAAGTAATATTATCAGCTTTTAATTTGGTCATGGAATGTGCTCTGCGTAGATGTGTGCAGGGAAAAGCTTGCTTCATTTGAGCTTGGAAAGTAACACTTATTTTGTTTGGCAGACAAGATCATAGATGAAGGACATCTAACCAAAGTGGAAGAAACAAAGCTTTTGAAAGGTTAGACTTCTGGATTATTTAACTGTTTTTGAAGCATGTTTTTAATGTCACAGTGCATGTTCTAAACTGGCAGTTTGAGTTTTGTTGAATACACACTTAATAAAAAATTTAATGAGGGCAAGGTATATTGTTTACTCAACTCTGCTCCAAATACCGTTGTAGGGTGAAAAGGTTTTTAAAAAACAGCTTTTTGAAGACTGAGTGCATGAAATGCTGGTCTCAGTTTTGTCTGAGTTCTTACCTGAATGTGCATTTAAGAAAATAAAGTTAAGAGATAATAGTTTTTGTAAATTGATTTAAATCTTTAGTGCCTGCATACATTTCAAACAAGGTTTTGTTTTTATTCTGGGACTGAATAGAAATAATGTTTGGTCCCATTTTAAGTTTTAAAAAAAAGTGTATTTTAATTTGACTTTTTTCTTTCCTACATCCGTATAACTTAAAAATAACTATTAACCTCCTAAATGTACCTTTTCTAAGTGCGGTATAAATGTGCATCTCTAACCTTTTTCTCATCCATATAAAACAAGTAAAATACAAGAAGTTAACTAGAAAACACTCATTTTATCAATTAAGTCGTCCTTGTCTTGCAGTACCAAAGTCAAGAATGCTACGAAGTGTATAAATCAGCATTTTCTGTGTGTCTAATAACGTAAGACTGTTCACGCTTGTAAGCTGACTCCACTTTATTCATGTCTAGACATATTAACTCGTTTCTTAACCCGCTGTCCTTCTGCAAAGTCTTACTGTATTGAATAAATGTTACCTTTTTAAAAGCTCTGGCATTTTAGAGACGTTTCAATTCATGTTCTCTTACCTGAATGTATGAAATCGCACCTTTAATTTGTTTCTGTACGTGACTAAGCTATAGACAACGGGCCTTATTTGGCTAAAGAATGCATACAATAACTGTAACGTAACACTTGCATGCCAGTTATCTTGCAAAGCAGTGAGCTATTATTAGTGCTTGTTAATATATTCTAACTCATCATGTAAGTATGATGTCAACACATTTTAATATACTTCATCATTTTGGCTATATTTGTTCAGCTCAGTTTTATTACGGGAAATAGGGACAACTGCTGTGAAATAATGGAGAACAGGAAAGAGTTTTGTGCTTATGACTCTGCTTCCAGAGTAGGAAGCAAGTTTCTAAACCATTCTCTCTTTGCTGCAGTTTCAGATGTAGAAAATGATGCATCTCTCCTCCAGTGCCTGATCTTGTTCTTGTTTCAGGGGGAGGAGGACAGGAGGGGGGAATAAGCTGGTGTACCCGAGAGTGAGTGGGAGAGGAGTACGGCAGGGAGGTGGGGAGAGAGAGAGAGAATTCAGTGGTCGGAACTTGCACTGTTCCTCCCATTTTTCACTGAGCAGGAGAGCTGTGTTTCCATGTATGACCAGATATGGTAAAGTGAGTTGGATACAGATATTGCTCAGCTTAGCACTTCTGGATTGGCCACTAACGTAAACGACATGGGTGAGGCTTTCAGGATATACTTTTCTTAATACTTTAAAAACAATGTGTTATTTGGTTTAGTAATTACAATCTTAATGGCAGTCGTGTGAGCTTGATTCTATAGGATACATGTAAAATGCTTTCTGCTTTAACGTTCTTAGGTATTAGTTAAAAACCTTATTCCTAAAAATAAGGGGGTAGCCTTTTTGTTTTAGCGAAGAACTACCCCCAGACCTCAAGTTTTTAACTGCTGCTGTCATTGTGAGCTTTGAAGTCTGCTGAAGTGATATGAGAGGTGTTTGGAATAGCTGCCAGTTCTGAACTCCTAATGCGCTTTGAGTACAAGGCTGCTTTCCCCTTCTCCCTCTCCAGTGCTCTCAGTTACATTAAGATAGGAAGAGTCTGACTCTCGATCATCTGCTCTGTTTGTACTTCTGTTTCCTGTACAAGTGGATGTTATTCTGACACAGTAATAGGAAACTTGCCATGTTAGATGAAGAAAACTTTTTTTTCTATTCACCTGTCTGTGTTTTGTCATCTTGCTGATTTCCCAGTGTAAGTGCATGGGTTGTCTTCAGTTTCCACTCAGCTTGCTTCATTTTGAGGGTGTTTAGTTCTACTTGTTCTCATTGTTTGAAAAACTCTGCTCATGAGCTTTCTCACTACTACTTTGTTTTTTTAACATACTTTCACATACTAACCCTGGTGGTGTAACACACTTGATTTATTTGTTGTTTTGTGGTTTTCTTCCCATGTCCAGGTACTTTTTTGTTGCATCTACAGTATCTAAATGTGAGGAAATTGTGTTTACCATGCTTTTCTGTGTGTATGGTGGAATAGAAATCTGTCTACTTGGCATGTTATAATCATGCCATTTGATATCTAGCTATCTACCTGAACTTGAGACTTAGAGGAAAACTCTGTTAGTCTGTGGGTGGGCAGTGATCCTGTCAAACCAAGGCTCTGTGTAGTCAGCCGGGAAAGACTTCGTTACGTACAACCTCATCTGCATCTTGATGCAGGTGACATGGTTCCTTGCTGACAAAGTCACTGGATTTGTCCACACCAGCGATGGCGTGCCTCTGTTTAATGGACCCATCAGAACTAAACTGGAATGGTTATTGCAAAAAATTAAAATTACAGCTTCATAAAGTATTTAGACTCTTAGTCAGGGATGCTTCTGTGTGGGAAATGGATGGACTGGTATAATTAAGTTCTCTCACCTTTTAAAATCATCTGGTCTCCATTAAAAATCTAGAACTGGTAAAAAGAAGTGAAACAAAAACAACTGTGTGACTTCAAGAGGCTGCGTGTAATAGTGTGGTGAGGTGTGCACGGACAGGTATTTCATTGAGGTATTTTTTGGTGGGAAGACATAGACTGCCTTCTCTTAATACAGTTTGAACTGAAAATTCTGTCTAAAAATTAGTGCATTAATTTATATTGCTGTGTTTCTTTACTGGTTCATACATCACTTTTTTTTTTGACACTACAGTATATACAAGACGTGCTGTTATTATTTTATTTGTCCAGAATACTGAAGCATGATTTTATTCTTAACAGCATGTTTTTTCTGACTTGTTACAATATCTGCATTGTTCTAGTTTTCTTTTCTTCTTTGTTCCCTGATTGAATCAGCTTTTGCACAAAGTTCCAGCTGGCAAGAATACAGCTTTAACAAAAGTTCAAGCTGTGCATGAGGCAGTTGCGTTCCCTATTAGATGCTGGACTTGATTAATGACTTTAGGGATGCTGAATCCATTTTAGCCCAGACTTACGAAGAAATAAGCAACCACCAGGTTTTTAAGTGTTTCTTCAACTATGCAGTTTCCTGTCGACATTTAGCAATAGAAAGAAACTCAAGAAAGCATTTTCTGATTGTAGGTGATTGTCCTTGTCTCTTACAGAGAATCAAGCAAGAGTCAAAGAATCTGATTTGTCAGACACTCTTAGTCCAAGCAAGGAAAAAAGCAGTGACGACACTACTGGTAAGTGTATAACTGGAGTTTCTGTATCATCTAATAAGTTTGCTTATGATTAAGTGATTTAACTAACTTTCTAAAAGAGTCGTGTAAATTATGTGGAGTCAGATACAGACTTAAAGCAGTATTATCTATTTGGCAACTTCATAATTAACTATTGTAAAGAGAGAGGAATGTAAAAGCTTCAGTTTGCTTAGAGAATGTGTATATGAAAACTGTCTGCAGTCGGTCTGCTCTCTGAAAGGTGTGGGATTTTTTTTAGATGCCCAAATGGATGACCAAGATCTAAACGAACCTATTGCTAAAGTAGCTCTTCTCAAAGGTAAACATTTGTTTTTGTAACTTCAGATGCGTAGTCTGTATGTATACCTTTTTGTCTACCTGTTTTTTATCAAATATGCATTGGAGTAGAGTTCTGAAATTCAAATCATGATAGTATGGAAGAATTGCATTTAAATATCAACAATGGTTCCTTTTGGTGATGTGATATAAAAGCATACTTCTGAGTCTTAGCATAGAAATAATTCGTGCTTAAAGGTACTTCCTCCACTTACCGACACTGTCCTAAGGAATTGACATGTTCTAACTTCAAGTAAAGTTGAGAAATAGTTTCTGCATACACTTCAGTTAGGGCTGTGGGAGGAGGGATTGTTCCATCACTGACGTACTTTGAGCATTGCCAAATTTTACTCATATAGTTTTCACCACTGTCAGAAATGCTTCTGTTAGTTTGCATCTGATGGGTTAAAAACTATTTTGAACACACTCAAGGTCTGAATTTCCTGTTGTAACTGTGTTTAGAATGACTGCTGAGCCTTAGCTTTGAGCTTCAGAGCTATACGATAATTTTTTTTTACTGCTCTTTGCACTGAAAGAATTTACTTAAAACTTGATTAGCAAGCTAATATTTACATATTCATGAGCTGAACATGTTTGTCGGATATTGATTAGTTGTTACATTTAACACACTGAAAGTTAATTTTGTGCTCTATGTACAATTAAACGTTTGGTAAGATCTGTAAATGATAACGGTGGGATCACCAGTAAAAGGAAAGTCACCGTTCTTCATGGTTCAGAAAGACAGGAAGCCATAATGAGATTTGGGAGACCTGTAGAAGAGCTTTCTTCTGTAATTGTTTATACTTATCTCATTTTATGATAGAAGGACTTCCACAAATTGCATGTATTATGTATGTTCCCAAACAGGAAAACTGAAATCGAGTTTGATATTTTCCAGGGCATGTCAATTCAGCAAAACAGTTTAAAAAGGAGCATTTGAGATACTGAGCTTGTTCCATTTTGGTTTTGCTCTAATGTCTGCAATTAATAGCAAGTATATTCATTCTCTGTTCAGGGTATATTAAACTATCAGGGAGGGTTAACTGAATTCTTAAGGGCCTAAAATCAAGTTCCTGTGGTAACATGGAAGCAGTCTTGTGCTAATGTGGATGTTCTCATTGCTTCATCCGTCTTTACCCAGCTGAAGATTTAAACCATAACCATTACTGAGCTTTCAAGTGTTTAAGTAGAAAAATACCTATTTGCATAAACTGCTTTGCTATTAAATTACATATTGTAGTTAACTAAAATAATTGGAATAACTCTTTTTCCCTTGAAGCTATTTATGGGCATTACTATTTTGCTCTCATGAAACCATTAGAAAATATCTGCACAGTGAATCATTTGTGCTCGCAATTTTTATGAAGAGCCTGTAAACCCACAGGTTTGTTGAGGTTTTGTCAGTGAGCTACTTGGATGCCTGACTTTGCCCAAAAAAGGATCTTATTTGCCACATACTTTCAAGTGGCTTTGTTATGCAGCCATATAACTAAGGAAGAGTGAGAACATTTCTGATCTGGCAGCTGTTTGGAATGTGGAAGTGGCTGCTGGAGAAGGCAGCCTTCCTCTTTGTTCAGCTGTTGGAATGTACCAAACAAAGTCGTGAAACAAGAAAATGAGGAGACCTTTAGTTGCTGTAGTTTCTTCCAAGTGTATTTGCTATCAAATTTTCAGTGCAGTCAGGGTTTGTTTCAACTTTCTGTAAGTCAGAATGTGGCAAAGAGAGGAAGGGGAAAAGCTGTCACAGCTTAACAGAACTGCTGGTTTTTTTCTCCACCACCCATAAGGTAAACGACTTTATTAGCCACTAATAACAGTTCCCTGGGCAGTTCTATTTAGGCTCTTTGTGACTATTTGTTGCAAAGTTAAAAATGGTAAACGTTAAACAGATGGAAAGAAGCTCTAAAGGTCATTGGGAGGTTACTTACCTTGTTCTTATCAGCCTCTTTATATTTCCATAGTAACTACAAAACTGATGCATGGAATCCTAATAAAAAGTGTTTTCAGTTGAGGGTTGGCTGAATAGTGGTAGTTTATGTAAGAAACTCTGAAAATCAGCAATGCTCTGTTCATTCAGAAAGTTTGGGAACCACTGATTTATGTTGCAGTAGCCAAATACTTTATGTTAAACTTATAACACAGTTTACTTTGCATGCATCTTACGAAGCTGAGGAAGACTCAGGGTTTTAATTGTTTGTCTGGCTTTACCTGACTAGTCCAAAACCAGTAATCGGAATAACCTGAGAAATCCTGCAGAATTCTGACAGTGAGCTGCTGTGAGGCCTGGAGAAACACCAGCCTCCTCATAGAGTTGCTTCTGCAGGCCAAGCTCGTACAGATAAGGGAGCAATTCAGACCATAGCCTGTGTGGTGTTCTGTGTCATCTCTAACAAAAGTGTAAAGGCAAACATATAAGTAGAGCTCTGTTAATATCTTTGTTTGTAAATATTAATTTAATCTGAGCTTTGTTTTTCTTTTGGTTCTAATGAAATTTTATTTTATAGACCTTAAAAATGCAAACAATTCCTTCCCACACAGTTATATTCTTTAATGGTTTGGAAATCGTCATTTTTCCTCAAAACCGACCCATGGGTTAGACTCCTTTTCTTGGGCCAGGTTGAAGGAGAATAAATTTTTGTGCTTTGAAAACAATTTGTACAGATCAGGGTAATTTTTTTTTATCAAATTTAAATCTATCAGTAGAGTTGATGTTAAAGAAAACCTCCATCATGTACCTGAAACAAAATTGCTTCTCAAAACAGGTTTTTGTGATTTGCGTCTTGAGGGGACTCATTCTAAGCCTGATGATAATGGTAGTTTTATTATTTATAAATAGAGCAATCCTACTCACTAAGTATATATTTTTATTTTTTTTCCCCCAAAACTGGAGTTAGGACAAAAATGTTTGCTTTGAACTAAAAGTCATTAAATAACATTTCAGTTTGGGTAAGACTGAAAAGTTATTTGCATGTATTTCTTGGCTTTCAGAAGCATGTCAGGCATGTGAAAATTCCCCTGTTGCATTGGAGCAGGAGAGAGTTTGTACCTTGATTGTGCCTTTGCAAACCTAATTGTTTTATCTCATGAGTTGAGTTCCTCATCTCCTTTGAAGCAGTATTATCTTTTATGATGTGTGCTTTCACTGAATGGAAAATACTGTCTACCAGAAAGTTCATTTAGGGTGTCTGCTATTGGATTTGAGATACTGCTGCTTTATCAGGCCTCATTTGAGCGTAATTTGTCAACTTCCACATCCATTTCTCCTGAACAGTCTCATTAAGGAGGGTTGAAAGTCTAATTGCCCCAAGTCTTTATCCATGAGAAGCTAAGAACAAAACATGTTCACTAAAGAGAAACTTGAATTTGGAACTCTAATAAACTGTAAAAGAAAGTATTTGGATGAAATACATAGTCCTCTTTGTTCTTTCTGCTCTCGTAATTTTGTTCTGAATATGTCTAAAAGCACAAGTGTGTCCTCTGCTCTCCTCAATCCCACCAATTCATTACTGTGAGAACAGGAAGAACTTAGCCTCTTTTCTGAGGGATACAGAATGAATACTTCAGCATTATTTGTTAAACAATTACTTTAATAAGGAAAAGAGCAAAAAAAAAATTACTTTATTGTTGACATATCAAATCAAAAATTATGTCAAGAGTATAACGACAAACTAAACTATAGCTTGTATTTATTATTTTTCTTATTGGTCCAGACAACCATAGCAGTTTATCTTTTGGGGCTTTTGTCCTAAGCAGCAGGCCTTTATCTTAAATCCATATGGTCTATAGTGCTAGACGTTTATTAACCAGTTTATTAACCAGGGTATCACATCTACCTTTCTGTTCTCCCTCCCAAGATGTACAGCTGGACTTTCTTCACTGATTTCCCTCCTTCACTTTACTCACCTAACAGGCTTTATATAAATTTACAGCCCTCTACCTCTATATAGCTTATTAGTGCTGTTTGTGCCTATTGAAAGATCTGTTTTCACACAGACACTACTTGAGGAAAGTTTAGTGAGTGAGAGTTTCCTGGATCCAGTTCCTGGCATTGTTAGGTACCTGCAGGCGAGAGCGTTTTCTTTCTCTTTGTTACTGCACCTAGTCTCTAGTGTGTGCCCATTAGAGAACACTGCTCTTAGTTACAAATACTTCTTTTTTCCGCTTTTAAATTCCCTCTTTACATCATCTTCGCAGCTGGCTGGCATTGCCAGCCTCGGGCCTGGGCCTGTCTGTGTGCTGGTGCTGTCCGCTAGGAGTGGGACAGCGGGTGGGAGGGTGCGGGAGGCAGGGGTTGCGGGGTCCTTGCTGGTAGGTGTGTGCTGGGAGAGATGCTTGGAGTGGCTTCCTTTTGAAAACAGACAAGTTGTGTAAACACAGTCAAGGATGGCCTTATGCTTGTTGTTCCTTCAGTTTTGACAATCTAGAAATCGTTGGTAATCTGTATGAAGTTTTTAAAAACTCTCTAATTCTCGTTTGGTAGTTTTTGTTTTGTACTGCATGTTATATATAGTGTTTTTAAGTTTGCATATGTTTTCCTCCTTTTAAAAGTATATTAATATTTTTGCTAATGTTCACCTAATCCCATTTTGAGTTACTTTAACTAACTTCAGATTATTTGAATAGAAAGTCTCCAGTCATCACATGGCAGTGCAAATTGAACTGTTGTACAAATTTATGATTTAAAGACTATGTTCTTTTATCAGATGAATTGCAGGGTGCACAGTCAGAGACTGAGACTAAGCAAGAAATTCAGCAGCTGCACAAGGAGCTGATTGAAGCCCAAGAGCTAGCTAGGACAAGTAAACAAAAATGCTTTGAACTTCAAGGTGAGACCCAGATCAACTTGATTGTGTAGGGTACATACATGCAATTTTAATTGTATTTATCAGTCTCAAAAGGGGGTCCAGTTTTGCTGACTGACTGCTAGATAAATTTGTTTCATAGCATTTACATCTCCTGCACAGAATATCAGAAACTTTTGCTTTTTTTCTGAACCCTGTTTACAGTCAGACTGAACTCTGACTTCCCAGTTCAAGATAGACCAACATATTTTCATTGTATTGAATAAATACTTGAACTCCATATATCTCATCCTTATTAAATATGTTCATCTACAGGTATTGATTCATCTGTATTTCAGTCAAATAATGCCCATAATGTATTCGGTGGTAGTTCTTTTTTGTAGATCATCCTATCAGATATGTGGCTGTATCATTATCCTCAGCAAACTGGGGGTTGTTTTTGGCAGCAAGGACACAGTCCAGTTTAATTGCGTATTGTTCAGTGTTCTTTATGGGGTATATATACCAATTTATTTCTTTTTCTCCTCCCATCCCAGTTTGCATTTAGCACACATGGAGTTTTTGGATCAGGCAACAGATTACATTAATTTCAAATTAATCGTAATACTACCACAGTAACGGAATGATGTCTTTATATTAACTTTTTATTAAACTACTTACACGGTTACTAGCTTTGATAACTTACTGAAATAATACGATTTTTTAAATCTTTTAAGTTAAGGAGAAGTTGTGACTAAAATTAGTTCCAGAGCAGAAATACTTCTTACTAACAAAAACTCGTGTGCATTTTCACTTTCATTTATAGCGCTATTGGAAGAAGAGAGAAAAGCATATCGAGTGCAAGTTGAAGAATCCAACAAGCAAATAAATGTGCTGCAAGGTAGGAATTTTTTTTCACCCACTCTCTTAGGAAAAAATACATAGCTTTGGCTGTTTCCATGGTGTCATAAGCACTAAGAAAGGAAAATGTTAATTGAGTTTATGTTTAAAATCTGATTTCTTTCACCATATCTTTGAATTTTATAGTGAAATGTTTCTTGTCAGTTCCTATGGTTCTCATCATAACTTGATGAAAATGCAAAAGATGTCATCTGTAACAGATGCCTCCTCTTCTCCCTGTCTCTTCAGTCTTTCCAGGCTTTGAATGATTCAGAGATTCTTAGTGTGACTATTTGATCTGCAGAGAACTCCGGAAGGTTAAATCTTTTTTGTGCTACTGAGTCTCTTCATTGGTAGAATCCTCTTAATCACTCCAGATCTGCATCCAACCTTGGAGCATGCAATAAAACTTCTGCAACAGAGACACTATGCTTTTTGAAAGAACAGTATGACCAATCATACTCTTTTGAGTCCAAAATAATTAGAGCAGAATGGAATCCTGTGATTTGGGTAACTTCTGTGTCATGTTAACTTGTCAGCCTACGCATGGGAGTGAGCACATTGGCCAAGAGGCTGCCTAGCCTTAAAATCAGTATAGGTTATATTATGACTCTTCCTTAGAGCGAGCACTCGTTCGAACATCTAGTCAGCTATTGATTGTTATGAAACTTGTAGGAGCTTCATCCCTTGGTATCTTTGTCAGCATATCTTTTGGTTTGGACCTAAAAATGGTTGGAAGGCAGATGAGCAGACAGGCAGATGGACTGACAGTCCTCACTTAGGGAACCAAAATAGCGTTAGCAAATCACTGCACGAGCAGTGGTTTGTTGTGGAGTGCAGTGCTCGTTGTATAGCAGATGCACTGAGAATCGTGTATAACAGCGCTGTTTTATATGAATGTCAGCAAAGAATATTGAGGTTTTCTGCCATTGTGCCTGTAAGAAAGAAGAGCTTATGTGATAACCGTCTTCAGAACAAGAGGAGCAATTTAATTTCGAATCTTGGCCTGCTAATAATGAAAATTGTCCAAGGAAAAAATACTGTAGCAAAAATTAGAAATTAGGAATTGATGCTTTTTCTCTGTAGAAAAAAGTTTGTTGTTTTTTCCTCCCAAAAAGAGAATCAAAGTAGAACCTTGACAGAGCCAAACTTAACTGCAAGTTTTAACTGCAAGATGCCTCTTGTCAATTCAGTACATTTTTTGTTTCCTGAACCCTTCTCAAGTGAGGTCTTTCTTGCTTATGTTTCCTCCTGTTCATGGTGTTCTGGTGTGTCTTGTATGCTTGCTGCTTCCCAAACTTTGTGTGTGACTCATCTCACAACTTGGGAAAAGTTGTCTGGATGGGTCTAGCAAGGAAATTCAAGTAACTTGTCATTACTTATGTTAAAAAAAAAACAAACCAAAACCAACAACAGCAACAAAACACCAAAAAAGACCCCACATTCCGTTTAGATGAGGTAATGGCTTATATAAATAAGAGATGTAATGGAAGTTTTCTTTTTAATTGCATTTCTGTGTAAGTTATTTCTTCAACTCCATTAAACTTCAGAAATATTTGTACGTGTTTGGATTTTCAGTCATACCATGCATGTTTTCATGCTTGAATGTTTAAAGGGAGAGTTGCTCATCAGCAATGCAGATGGAGCGAAAGAACCAATTTGCTTGAAATACTGCTGTTACTGAGAAGCAGGAATTTAGCTTGGGTTAATAAAGAAAACTGTATCAAGAAGATATGGTCGTACTGCTGTTAGGTTGTTTTCATCTACTACTTTGCTATTCTTTCAGTATACCTTTTCTCTGTAGAAATTATTTGTGAACAGATGAGGTGGTCGTAAGCCTCATGTTGCTCACATGCATTTAAAAATCCATCATGCTGCAAATGTCTTTGTAGTGGAACAGAGACACTTTCACCTATACAGAATTGGTGTGAAGTCTAGTTTACTGTTATCTGTAATAGCTCTTACGTATTACAATATATAGTAACTATCGTGTTTTTTTCCCATGCTATCTTCTTCCTTGAGAGTGGAACTGGGTAATTAATACATTCTTGCTGGAGCCTGTTTAGAGTATGGGAAAAATAGTTGCGTTTTTCTTCATCACTGTACCTCAATTACGTTTCTAGACTGTACCTGTGTATGAATTCTACCTACATGACAGCATAGGCAGCTACTGGAAACCATCAAGCATAGTTGTCATGAAAGTGCAAGTCTCTCTTGCATGGTTTTTATGCTGTATCAGTTTACAGCACAACTCTCGTACATTCTCTGTATCATCTTCTGTAATGGAAACATATTGTTTTGGAAAGAGAGAACTTCAAATGTGCAATTCTGACCCTCTATGTTTTCTCATATTAAGTTTTCAAGTGAAGTTAAGAACTTCACACTTTTCTTCTCAGAGCTGTTCTTCATTAATTTAGTAATTGCTTTTTCCTGTGTTAATCAATGAAATACATGGCAACTCTCGTATGTGTTCTTTAAATAGCAGAACAAAAATGCTGAGCAAATTAAACACTTCCAACAGTCAGGTTTTTAACTATAATTTTGTTCTTTCTTTCGTACTTCCCTTTCCTCTGTACTGCACTCTTTCTTTTTTCAACTGTTTGCACTGGATTCTTTGCATGTGTTTGTGTTGTGCTCGGAGAACAGATGTATTTAGTAATGGAACACTTCTGAATGGAAATAATTTATAAGATTTACTTCATGCAGAAATGTAAAAAAGCCTAATGTCTGTGTGACTGCAGCACACTTACAGTAAACTATAAATGCTAAAGGACAGCTTATAGTTCAGTATGTTTGGTGCAGCTATCCCTTTCGATTCAAAATTAATCTTGAGCTTTGAAAAATGCTTTTTCCAAAGAAGTAACCCCTGAACCCTGCAGTGTCCTTGTTCTGTCATTCTTGTTTTGTGTACAGTGAGGTTGGATCTGAATCTTGGTTTCAGATTTTGGAGAGTTACTTTAGTATCACAAACATAACAAAATCCTATCTAAGAAAGCTTTGTCCAACCTTAATTCTTGTTTGTTTTGACTCTGTAGTACGTGACCCCACACACATGGCTCTAAGGGTACAGCATTTGATGAAATTAATATTTTTTCAATGTCATTAGGATTCTTTAGTCCTGTTAAACATGAACAAGTTGAGAAAGGGAGTTACATTTTTTAGGTTTTCTGTAAATACAGTTTTAAAAAATATTTAACATTACTATCTGCTTTCCAGCTCAGTTGCGAAGATTACAAGAAGAGATTGAGAATCTTCGTGAGGAAAAGGAAAGTGAGGTTTCGAGCACTCGAAATGAACTAGTCAGTGCTCAGAATGAGATTCTGTCACTTCAGAAAGTAGCAGAAAAGACAGCATCAGAACGGGATACGGATATTTCTGCATTGCAAAGTGAGCTGCAGTCAGTGCGAGCGGAACTTGAACGGTGGCGGAAAGATGCCTCAGATTATGAAAAGGAAATTGTCAGTCTGCAAGCCAGTTTTCAGCTCAGATGTCAGCAGTGTGAGGATCAGCAGAAGGAAGAGGCTACTCGCTTAAAAGGTACGTGGTTGAAAGGATGTCACAGACCAGTGCTAACAGTAGCATCCCTCTCAATCAGGTGAACACCAATTATTCAAAGCCCTATTTGTCTGCAGTCATTTACTATGTCTATATATATGTTCACATGTGTATCAAGGCTCTTACTGCTACAAAAGCTGTTCTGTTTACTTCCTTAAATAGTAATTGTTAATTGTGCCTAAATTAGCGGAGGTACCAAGTATAATTCCGCTTAGAAAAGATGGACATCTTGTACTGTTTGAGGGATTGATACTGCCACAGATTTCCAAAAGGATTTGTGTAACTTCTGTATAATTTAAGCCTGTAAATTGGTAGCTTCACTCAAGACAAATAACTGTATTTTATGGCTTAATAGAACTCTTGATACCATCTGAATTTTAACATAAAAATGTTAAACTGAAAACTGAAGCTTTATTCTGGATGTATGACGTAGAGATGCACAAATATGTTGTGCTAAGCCAGCACAGGGCCTCTTCTAGTCTCATTCATTTGCATTTCATTTTACCTGTAATGCACCCACATGTCACGAGGGCTGCTTGAGAGCCACTCCCCCAGGCCTATAGCTTCAGGTCTTGGAGAATCTGCCGATAGAGTTGAAAAGCTCATGCTGAAACTTTGTACATGCCACAGAGAAACTGGCTTATATAAAATGTGCTTTAAATCCTGAATCAATTGATCTTTATGAATTGGTAAGAGAAGCCTTTTTCCAGTTCAAACTCCAGTCTCTGTCATTGTATTACTAAGATGCGTTTAACATTAATTTTTATCTCTTTTACCAGGGACTGATTTATTTCAAAGGTCTCCCTTTCACCCTTTAGTTATTGCTTTAAACATTCTGTTCCTTGTAGGCGAGGCATTGGTATCTGTGATTGTAGTTTGCTGCTTTCAAGTCTGGGAAATCAGTTTCTTCAAATACACTTTATTGTTGCTGTTCCTAAACTCCAGAATAGACCCATAAACAGACTCTGTTCTACTCCTTTGTGCCTTAGCAGTAAAAAAAAGAAAAAGCAAAGCAGTAGCTTCTTTAATGGTTCACAAACCTTGTAACAGTGGAAGATATTGTAATGCTTTACAGGTGCTTGAGAGAATTCATGTGACATGATTGTAATCAAATATGTTTGAGATTTACGACTGATACCAGCTTGTCCTTTATTTATTAGCTGCTGATACATAAATAATTTTACTCAATTCAATTGATTTTTATTCATTGCAGGCGAACTTGAAAAGCTGAAGGCAGAATGGAGTGCTCTGGAAGCTGAATGTGTTACACTAAGGAAGGAAAATACTTTGCTTACATCTGAGCTTCAGCGACAAGAAAAGGAGCTTTCTAGGTACGAGAACAGTGGAAAGTATCACAGTAGCTGAAGAGGGGTTTTTTGTTGTCTTTTCTTCTCAAAAGTGGTACTAAATGTCTGATGGTGTTTCAATGAATGTACTGAAATTTTATTTATTGGGCAGAATGCACTTTCATGCCAAAATGTTACACTAAGCTTTTTTTTTTCTATTCTGCAAGTGCTTCTGAATTATTTTCCAGTCATGTTACATTGTCATAATGGAACCTGAATTATTTTGCTGCTTTTAATAAGGACTTGGAAGCGTGCTTTGTGGAAGTATTTGAACTTCAGTTATCCTTCTACTTAAAAGATTATAAACCACATAGATTTCCAACCCTGAAGGCTGGGAAATTTTAAGTTAGGAAAATCCGTTTCAGATGTTACGGTGTCTCATGGAAGCCTGTCGCGTTATAAACAGTAATGATGGACAGAAACAGTATTCTAGATCATGTTTTGCTTAACAGAAGAACACAAATCAATTCATTACAAGCGCCATAATGCCTTTTGGGAGGGATTTTAGGGTGCAGGAGTTTTTATTGTATTTTTTTTTTAAATTTTAAAATTTTTTTAATAAATTTTACTGTATTTCATTTACTGTTTGAACACACATGACATTGCCAAAAGCTATCTAAGTCTTCTGCCTGGAAGTAACTTCCCCTCTTATCCCTTCATCTGCCATTATTACATCGTTTTCAGTTTCAGATAGTGGAAATTAATTTGCAAAGTAAATATGGGACAGCAGCTTTGTCTTATTCTAGATCTGAATTTTACCATCACGCTTAGATATCTGCTTATTGTTTTCTTCTGACTTCTTCACTGTTGTAAGATGTAATTGAAAAAATGGAAGTAATTTTAGAAGTAATGTGTTATTTTACAAATGTCAAACTTTTCTGTTTCATTCCATCATGCCCTGATGTGAACTCGTATTGCATTGTGCAAATACAGGATTTGCATAATGGAGAAATGCAAGGTCTCTCCCTTATTTTTCTTTGTCTTGCACAGGCATGATTTAATACTACTTGGTTGGTGCACTGAAGTTCGTAATGGCCTGATTGAGAGCTTTCTATGACTATCACAGTAGCTAGTAGCTTGTACAACTGGAGGAAGCAAAGCAGTGTGTGTGTAAAGTTAAATACTTTGAACAACCTTGGACAGACTTCTTGTTAGAAATTTCAAATGCTTTTTTGTTTTTAAATGCTTTGGATTATGTAATAATTATGTAGTAAATAATAACATCTAAAATAAGAAACTAAAAATTATAAAGTATAAATTATTTAAATTCTAGAATGTAACTAATTATAGACACTAAGCTGTGCACATGGATTCAAAAGCACGACTGTGGCTAGCCTTTTGTGTCTGGGGTCTGGAGAACAAGCCTTATGAGGAGCGGCTGAGGGAACTGGGGTTGTTTAGCCTGGAGAAGAGAAGGCTGAGGGGAGACCTCATCACCACCTACAACTGCCTCAAGGGAGGTTGTAGAGAGGTGGGTGCTGGGCTCTTCTCCCAGGTGATGGGGGATAGAACAAGGGGAAACGGCACCAAGCTGTGCCAAGGGAGGTTCAGGTTAGAGATAAGGAGGAAGTTCTTTACTGAGAGGGTCGTCAGAAGCTGGACCAGGCTGCCCAGGGAGGTGGTGGAGTCACCATCCCTGGATGTGTTTAAAGAGTGGGTAGACGAGGTGCTTAAGGATATGGTTTAGGGGGTAGACAGGAACGGTTGGACATGATGATCTCAGAGGGCTTTTCCAACCGAGCGATTCTGTGTGTGTGTGTGTGTGTGTGTGTGTCAGACAGTGTTTATCAGCACCTCTGTGATTGCTTTAACATTATAGTTCCGTATTAAATATAAATGTGTGAAGCTTTGGAGGATGAGAAGTGCTTTAGAAGAAATCTCTTTTTTCTTTAAAATTAAGACTCATGGGGAATCAATTGGATTTTGTTTTTCAGCTCTCAGAAACAGAGTTTAGCGCTAACCAGCGATATAAGTGTTCTTGAAGTGTCTCGAAAGGAACTTGAAAATCAGATGAGATCTTTGAGAGAAAAACATCAACGGGATGCAGCTAGTCTAAAAAGCCAACTCAGTGAAGCTGAGAGTCAAGCAAAAGATGTTCAGAAAGAGGTAACATGGAACGCTATTCCTGTTTTGGTAGAATTTAATGCCCAATGACTTTGACTTTTAAGCTAAATGAAAAGGAAAAATAAGATTTCTAGAAATGAAAATGTTTTATACGTTTATTGCAAGTACTTTTATGGCAGCTACTAATATATAAACTGGGGGAGATTTAGATTTACTACAAGGAAGATTGCAGATAAAATTACTTATGCTTGTTGTGGGAACTTCCTAAAGTTTACTTTCATGAATTACTTTAATGACTTTAATTTTAAGCTCTTCAGACAAGTGAAGTGCATAAGGCATTTGGAGCATGTGTTTCATCTGCTTTGCCTCTAAAGATTGTCTGGAAGAAGGCCATGACCTCCAACAGTTACTTGCTTTCTCTTATGAGTATTTTGAGTGACGTTTTCCTCGGTCACTGCTTTTTTCTTTTGCAGTCCTTTGCTTTGCTTTGTCATTAATTAATCCATGTCACCTTCCTTACCATTTTCAGAGTTTGAAAAATCCAATCTTGTTAGTCTGTGTTTTTTATTATCAGTTGCATTTGTAAAGATGCCTTATCTTTTACATTTGTGGTAAATGCCAGTACTGAAAGTAACTGGTTCTGTCCTTACTAATCCTTGTCATGAGGACTACTGGAAAGCTTGTGATCTGTAGAAAAAATCGCGTGTGAGTTTGAATAAGGAGACGATGCCCATACTGTAGGAACATGAGACACATTCACCCAGTATTGTTTGTATTTGACCCACACTGAGGATTATGGCATGATAGTAATAAGGCATAATATTTTTTAATGCTTTTCTTATTCATATGTTTGAGTTTGCTGTGTGGGAAGAGGGTTTGATTTACCTAATTGAGAATGTTGATCTTTGCACCTATTTGATTGGTGTAGGTATTTAAGCTACAGCCAAGATGTAAGACCACTATTTAAATGTAAAAGAGTCCCTGTTTTTTCCCTGGTTCTTGTTTTGTCTTCATAATTTTTACAGTCCTTTCTGATACGATAATGAGTAATAGTCTGATAGTAGAGATGAATTAAGGCCTTGCATTTACTTCGTAATTCCTTGGTTTTAGTAATCCTAGCCCTTCAAAGTCAGAGACAAAATCTTAATTTAGAAAAAAAGAAAATCTAAGATTTTCCTACCCTGCTTTTATGCAAAGAGAGTGTACTGATCCAAGGCAAGTTAATCTAGGCAGATGACAGGAAAGGAAGCTGTGTGCTAAGCAAATGTAAGCATGTGTTGGGTGTCCAGGGGTCCGCCGACTGTTTTCTCTTTGTCTTTAGTATGAAAGAACACAGACTGTGCTCTCAGAGCTGAAGGCGAAGTATGAGGTGGCTGAACAAGAAAATCAGTCACTCACAGAAGAACTCAAACAGTGTAAAGAAAACCTGAAGCTGCTACAAGAAAAAGGAAACAACGTAAGTCTGTACAAAATATGCCGGGCAGTTAAATTATGACACTGGCAGTTCTGTTGATTGAGGGACTACGTAAGTGGCAAACAGAAAGGACAGACTGAAGAAGAAAAGGTCTGTTTACCATATTATATGCAAAATTCCATTCTGGTACTACCTGTGCAAATTTGCAGGTCATTGCACTGTTACAATTACGCATGCACGTTCAATTTACAGTTGTGGAACAGTTTTAAATACAGCCTTAGATATCTGCTCTCTTGAATCTGGCTTAAATACTAGCACCAGAACTAAGGAATTTTTTTTTCATTTGAGAGAATGATACATCGGTAAAATCTGAGAAACCTGGATCCAAATGAATTAAGCAGCCTTTTTCAAGATGCTTTTATTTTATTAGTGTTTATTACAATGGATGTTCCCTCCTTACTCTTTTCATGCTTCTTAACAGTGGTTATCCCTGGTTGACTCGTGCTTTCAGTGCAGTTGAACTGCACGAAACTTCAGTTCCTTTTCAGAATTTTCTATTCACTAATGAAAATATTATTTTCTGTTGCAATTAATTGGAGAGGTTGTATCATTAGAAATGAGTTTATAGCTAGGGACAACTTTTTTTTTTATACTGAGACATCTGAAATCCTCCCAATGCTAAGGGTGTGGCAGACACAATATAAGGTGGTCACAGCCTCATTTTAGATACCTGCTCCATTGGGATGGCTGGTTTATTGTCTCTCCTGTACTGCCTCTATGATGAGTGCAGGGTGAACAGCTCCTGTAGAGGACAGTACAAAGCAGGAGGATCATGGATGCTCTGTAATAGCCTTTTAAAAAACTGTTTCTCTGACTACAAAGGAAGTTTTACACATACCATCCTCTAAAATCAGCTGGCTGCTAGATGCTCAAAGTTTTATGTGAATACTCTTGTCATAGCCAAATCCTGAATGTAAACCTTTAATATGGTAGAGCTGTCAAAGATGTAAAGAATTCAAAGCCCATCTCATTTTTTTCAGCAATATTTTCAGGAATATGGTGTTATAATTCTTGCTATAAAACCTGCTTCCTGCTTAGAATTCTCCTGCAGTATTCGCATAATGTTGAATTACTAAAGTAGGTGGAAGTCAAAACCAACCAACCAAAAGACTGCCATTCTAGTAGAAGAGATCATACTGAATAAATAATTGTGTATGTGAGATTTTCTGCTCTGTTAAAAATGTCAACCTCAGGATTAAAATGATCAGTGGGAAGAGGGGAATAGTAGAAGGAAGAAATACTGATGAGCACCTGATGAAAGTGGAAAAGCTTGCAAGATAAAGGAAATTTTAGGAAGAATTTGAGGTGAGTATTTAAATGAAATCAGGAACCAAAGCAGTTGCCAAAATCTGCTTCCAGAGGAGTTAGTTGTGACAGTTGAAACCTGGAGGTCAGGGTATGATGAGGAGCATCCAGCCATATAAGGACTTGCAGGACAAGCTTGCTGCTCAAGAAAGCATTACTCACAATCAGTAATGTAAAACATGTATCTATCTTGTGGATTATTTGAAGCATCACGGGTACATGGACTAAGTCCCAAGGTCAGATTTTTCAAGCACCACTGGACAATGCTCAGTCATTATCTGCTACTTCATTTCCGAGGACAGTGTCCCACAGAAAGTGACTTCCCACTGTGGGATTTGTTCCTTTTTGCAGTCCTTCTCCGAGTTTGCATAGTTTCATATTCTAATGCAAGATGCACATTTTTTATGAAGCACCTAGGTAATTACTCCTCTACAATAAGGAGATTCGTTATAGATCGATTAGTTTTTGAGGGAGAAAGTTTAATCATTTGGAGGCAATTTCATTTAATGTGATGGATATTTATAATCTGTTTTATTTGCTGAGATGCCACAGCCATGAATGTGTATAACTTAAAAAAATACTATTAAAAACCCAGCATATAATTGTTCAGTGAACTAACAGATGTTAGAAAAGACAAGGATCATGTACTCCATTTGGGATATCATTTAAATATTAAGCTTTTGTACTTTAATTGTACTAAAAAAAAAAGGAAGGAAAAACCAGTGTTCTGACACGCTTATCAGTGTGGTGTACTACTTGTGCTTGCATGCTTTTAGTTACTGGTTGTTTCTTGATGCACTTTATACGACAGATTTTTTCATGTGAGTGGTTTGAGAACATTCGCTGCTCTGGTTGACTTAAACTTTTGGCACTTTTTTGAACACTGCTGTGATTGGTTTTTTCCTACCAATGTGCTTTCTGTGGGAAGGTGGCACTTTGATCTGTGGCACCAATGACACAACAATAATCCTGCATGAAAATGACTTTAGTAATTATGCGCAATTTATCTATTAAATATTTGCCTTGATTAAAACAAATTTTAATTGAATGGCAGATACTAGAATACCTTCTAAGATTCCTGTTTTGAACATATTGAAGGTTCTATGATTAAATGACTTCTTCAAATTCATAACAGGATGAGATTTTATTTATGAATCACAATGTCTTAGAAAGTCTTGTTATTTATTTATTTGACTGAACTAAATCAAGGCGACTTCAGCACAAAAAAGTTCTTAAGAAAATATTTAGCATGGTTTGAGCTTAACCTCTGTGTGTCTGTGTGTGTGCACGAATATAGAGGCTAGGATACAGAGAAAGCAGCTGTCTTCCAAGGACAGCTTAAAAAGAAATACGGTCCTTTTTTGCTTTGAATTTATCATCTTAAGGGTAGAGGCTGTCCGTTCAGAAAGTGAAGTGGTTTACAGTTAGTTGAATGTAGCTGACAAAATGTGTAGCTGGTTCTAACGAGGCCATAAGCTAAACAAACCCTGCAATCCTGCCAGCTGGTAGTTTGGTCCAGCTACAATATTTGGTCGATTTTCAGAGTTGCATTTGGTCACAAGGCTGAGGACCTGCCAGAGATGCTGATCTTTGTGGTATCTCTAATAGAAATGGACTTTCTAGCGTTGCAGTAACTTGGTGTTGACTGTGCAGTCACGTTACAGTCTCACAGAAATGTCTGAACTAGTGGGTTTGCCTGTGGACAGAGTTTAATCCACTCACTAATGGAGGAAAAAGATTGTTTATCCTGGTGATGGAAAATGGGAAAGGCTGACTTGCGAGGATTGAAGAAGTAGCTGAAAAATTCAGTATCTGATGTGAGTCTTTCTGCCTTAAGAAATCCAGATGGGATTTCCTATCACTTAAAAAAACTAAAACCAACTATAAATAAGATACAGGCAAATCCCTCTAAGATTTGTGTTCTTTTTAAGTGCTAAATTCCAAGTTGTGACAAGAGGTTTCTTAGAACATTTTCTGCATACTTCCCTTTATTTTTAAACACCCCTGTTCATTTGAGTAGAGTGGTGTACTAACTTTGTATACCAGATTAGATAATGCTGTATTGTGTTAGATGTCTTTAATACATTTCAATTAAAAAAAACCCTCACTGACTTATTTTCCCCTCTCTAAATCATCTTTACCTGATTGATTTATAGCACAAAGTGATTTTTAATATCCCTTCCCTTCTTTAGCCTTCCATATTACAACCCGTCCCAGCCGTATTCATCGGCCTAATCCTGGCTTTCCTGTATTGGTGTTACGGCCCATTGTGGTAGCGAAAGGTACAAGCACTACTGTTCAGTCAATGTATGTTTGTCCCTCTCACCTGTTTGTGCCATTTCTGTATAAAATAGTGCATGGTGAAATGCTCACAGGTATTCCTCTACCTGAAGCAAACCCTTCATTTAATATGCCATTCTGTTGATACTGATGAGCTGAGCAATCAACTAATCATTTAACATCTGTGTGATTCTTCTAATCCTAACAATGAATTTTGTTCTGAATGCGCCTCTTCTAACTCGGTCTCAGTTTGTCTTTAGTGAATGGGCTACCTTTTGCACAATGCTGCGATGCTAGGGCCTGTAAGAAAACTTGATTGCTTAATTAACTATGAAAAATGAAGAGTTTGCCTCTAAATAATAATAAAAATCAGCAAGCTTTGGTTCCTCCTTGTGGACTAAGAAATTCCTCTCTGGCTCTAAACACTTCCATTTTTCTCACTATTGCTATGAAGAAGATGGGGGAAAAAAAAGAGGAGATGAGAAATAGGTGGTTGGTTTGTATTTTGAGCTCTCAGCTTGCATTTTCTCTATCGTCTCTCAGTGTGTCCTCCTCCTAAAGTGCTATCGTTGTCATTAAATGTTGTGACAATCCATTTGAAATGATGTTGTTAGGATCTGCTGCGAACGTAGATCTGGATTTCAACATTTAAAATCTAAGTTAAAGATGTCAGTACTGCATAAACATGTGTCTAGCAATTACTTGGCACAAGCGATGTTTTAAACATCATAAGCCCTCACATGTTTAATAGCAGATTTCTTTGAGGTGCGTACAATGATGAAGCTGGAAATACAGAACTGCCAAAAGTCCTCCTGGTGATCCTCAGTCACGAAGAGTTGTGGCGTTCCCTTTGCTAGAGAAACGTGGTTCACTGTGATGCCCTAAGTCAGGACTAGCCTGGGGTAGGGCTCATGTGTAACATTTTAGCGATGCCTATCAACAGGTACTCAGGACTTTCAGGAACCACGGGGTAAACTGATTAGTATGAATTAGAACAAATATGATATTGATTTTTTTTTTTCTCTCCACACAGAGACAATGGCCTTGGATGCCTGTGATGGCAGCTTTGGTTGCTGTAACAGCCGTGGTGCTGTACCCAGGCCTAACCAGAGCTTCTCCATGAGAACTGTTGTTGAATCCATACACCGTCCTCCTTTTAGAAGCTGGCAACATTCATATACTGAGGGAAAACAGATTAATTCTCTTCCTTTTTACCTCTTAATACAGCACAGCTCTTCGTGAGAACAGCAGTAGGGTTATTTGCTTTAAACTGTATAAAATGTATCTGTCTATAAAGAGGGAATAAAATTGTGATTCATCATACTGTGAGCAATATTTTTGCTTACAATTTCATGCAAGTTTTAAAGTAGTATGTTGGGATTCTGAATACTATAATGGTGGCCTAAAGTAGGCTTCTTGGTACCAAATTATTTATAATGGCTAGGGTTGTGGACACTTGCTTTAGAATCTGATTGCCAGATTTGAAAGAAAAAACACCTTTCTGATTTGGACACCCAAGCCAAGCAGCCTTGCAGATACGTGGAAAACGGATGCAGTGTGCTCAGTGCCTTTCAGTACAATTCTGGGTTTGGTTTTTTTTAATTAGTATACCATTTTACTTGCTGTTAGTCACTGAGCTGTTGGGAACAAGACTTCAGAAAACTTCTCTTACCGTGCTTTTTGAGGGAAGCGTATTTTTCTTTGATAAGAATTGCTTTATTAATGATTTTTGGGAATAAACACAATTCATATCCAGCCTTAAAGAGATAGAGATATTGATGGTGAAGACCAGCCTAGAGCATTTAGTGTGCACGTGTGCGAGTGTAAGCATGTGTGTGTTCTTGAGTGAACTAAGGTATTTCTGGGAGCAAGTACTTGGTCATTTGATGGACAATAGTGCAGTGATTCAACTTACGTTAACTTTAGTTTGAATGTAATTTATTAAATTTCATCTATTTAAAGAGATGCGTTCTTTAAAAGTATGAATACTTTCTCACATACCACATGTATCAATTTATTTTTTCTGTCATTTGATACTTTCTGACTTGAGCTGGAGAAGCTCTTTAGATAAGCTTTTGTTGACGTAACTTTATTAAGAGAACTGCTGCAGTATGTCTGTGATTAGCTGAAAAAAAATCCAAGATACACAAAATACTACAAAATTGGAATCGCGTACCTGGTGCAGGTGAAGATGACTTTAATTTGGTAGTAAAATTTTGTGCATCCTCATCACATGGCCGTAAGTATGATGCAGTGGTCCCCATTACAAAGTTTATTTTCCTTATCTAAGTACTCTAAATATTGCTATTTGCTGACTTTTGGTGGGAATCACTGTAGTTAGTGCTGAATTAAATGTAGACTGTAGTTGTCTTGTTCAGCTCAACAGTTCTGTCAAAAAAGTTTATTGCAGACTTAAATAATATGCTAAAGAATGGTAAAGTAAAATGGCTCTGCTAAAGAAAACTTCAAAATAGGGAGGTAACCTCAGCAATTCAATTGGCTTTAAAGAATGTTATGGCAATCGGCAGATAGTTTAAATATTTAAATAGAAATTTAGCATATAATTTACTTTGTGAGGTTTTAAGGGTAATTGTTCTTTAATTAAAGGTTCTATCTTAAGTTACATGGGATTTGCTAATGGGAGGATTATTAGTTGGAAAAAATAGTCCACAAGTGACTTGTAGAAAATAAATATTGTCATTTAGTTCATTCATTTCATCCTTTTCAGTTGCAGGAAGCCACCCAACCACAGAACACTCGTATGCCAGTGGTACTTAGTACCTCTTGTATATAGGTTATTGCAAATATTGTTCTGAAATGCTTAACTTCAGAATTACATTTTTTAAAGTAAATAATTGTTTTAAATCTATTTTGTAAAGATATAAAAATACAATAGAATTTCTGGAGTACAGATTAAACTATTTGCACTAACACACGTGATGTGCATGATTTAATAAAATAACTTTACTCTCCCTATGCATGTTTGAGTTGGATGTCATTTGAAAACAAAAGATTCATGCTAAGTTTCTTTTGCGCTAGATATTGTCACAGTTACTAGGCACAATGTCTACAGCATGTCCAGTAATAGCAACAGACTTTTTTTTGCCTTGAATTTCACATTTGCACTGGTATGTTTTTGTCTAGCTGATCTCTCTCCTGGCTCTGGTTTTCAGAAAGAAAGCGGGGAGGAGAGAGCAGTGAAAGGCTTGGGAGCATCGTTGATGTGCGGGGAAGTAAAGAAGTGTTCAGAGCTGAAGGGCAGATTGTGCCTGCAGCAGGGGTTGTGAGACTGGAGGAGCAGTGGCTGCAGAGAGCGGGGCAATAGTGAAAGCTCTTCTAGGGGAAGGGAGCCTGATGCTGCCTCCTCTCTTCTTCAGCATCTTGAACGCCCTATTTGTCCCTCTTTCAGCTGCTGTTTCTTTTCCAGCTCTTTCTGTTCACCCCTCCTTGCATGTAGCCGTGGTGTGAGGAGGTGGAGTGGAGCCTGATGGAGCAGTGGTCCCTCCTGGCTGGCAGCAGGAAAGGTGCAGAGTGCCCTGGTACTGACCTCAGGGCGATCCCACGCTGTCAGCAGGTCCCCACAGTGAGCAGCACTGGCTGGGACAAGTTTGTGCTGGTATTAAAGACAAATGTCATGTTTTCAGAGATGTTTAGAGCATCAGAGAGCTGAAATTGGAGACCCAACATAGTTGTATTAAAGGAGAAAGATTTCTAATTTAATTTACGTGCATATTTATACTGTATACACTGGTGCACAGTACACATTGCATGGGGGGTTGTGCTTACAAGTATACTTGTAATGCAGTGCCTTTCCCAGGAGTTCTTGATATTTGCATGTTCAAAATGCTCAAGAATGAGCTAAAATGCACAGTTCACTCCCATTGTGAGAATGCCTGGAGAAGGATTGGGAAGTTGCTGTTTCTCAGTGCTTTGATACTAAAGCAGCAAGTGGAGCTGTTTTGCTAGCGCTCTATGCACAAACCTCTGGTTTTTGTTGCGTTTGTTTGTAGTAAATGCGTGTGCTCTTTTACATTCATATTTAGGTTATTTCTTTTTAGTTGTGAGGCTTTATTAGCTAAGTCTTAGAGTTACTGTAACAAGAGCAGCTTTTCACAAACATGTAAGATGCTCTAAGTCTGCTTGTAAAAGAAATGCTCTGAGCTTGCACTGAAGTTTGAGGTTTTAAAAAGGTTCCTCATTTTAGAAGAATTCGTCTGGGAGTGGTTTTATCAGTTGCTAATTCCATTTGGAAGATTTAATATAATAAAATATCTGAACGCTGCTTCTCTTTTGTCCTGGTGTCCTGACTGAGGCACCTTCTTCTAAAAAAAGAATTCTACCTACATGTGGACTACAACAGCAGGCCTTTTATTTAAAAATGTAAATAAACAACACATTAAAAAATGTAATTTCCCTCTTCCTTGTAGCTGAATTAAATGCATTCTTCCAGAGTCTTAGTCTGATCCTTCTTGCAGAATCTCTGGATTTTTTTGGTGCTAAATGGAGAATTGTGGCCTTGCACAATGTATTGCAGTTTTCTCGTGAAAAAGTCTTAGTGAGACTTAGCATCAAATGACTGGTGGCTGAAGCAAAGGTAATCCTCTGTGCATGTATTTCTGAGGTATGTTCTTAAGTTATTTTTTTAATCAAGTCTTCTGAAATATGTTACCTGTTCAAATTTTCAGCGTGCTTTACACAAGATTTTGAATGTCTCCTGCCTTAATCTGTAGGGTTCTACCACTTGTAAGAGTCATTTCATCAGCTTGAATCTTCTCCATGACGAATCCACTGTCAAGATTCATTCCACCAGCAGCATCTGAGTGCTTTGAAACACCAGGTCACCACAATGGCTTTTGGGAAGCCACTGTAGTCTGCACTAGCTCTGCAGCTGGGGCTGGCTGCTTTCCTCCAGGAGCCTTTTTTTCCCCTCTGGCTCTTCATCCACCATTAGTATTTCATTAGCAACCATTTGAAGATCTTTTGACTCTCCATTAGTATAGCAGTTGGTCATATGAAAACTTTAGAAGCCATATTCTCTCTGTCTCTCAAGCATATACCTCTGGATCTGAAGGGTGATTGCTTCCAGCAAACAGCTGCACTGATTTCCTCAGATTCAGCTGATTTACTCATCCTAGTCCCTCTTTGCGTGTGCTTCTGGACACAATTCCTTTCTTTTCTCTCTGGGGAGTGGGGCTGCAGTGTGGGTCTTCCAGTTCTTCCTGCCTTCCTGGGTTGTCATTTTGTGCCAAGTCATTCAAATTAGCAAGCAAAGGTTTGCCCACAGAGCCAGGCAGTTCTGCTTGGAGAGAGGCTTGCACCCACGATTGCTTTAAAAACAGTGGGTGCTACCAGTATTGGAATAAAGAAGTAGAAGGCAAATTTGCAATTGAAACAAAGGTTTCAGTGGTAAGGGCCATCAGAGGCTCACATTTGCCTTTTGTGAGTAAAGGTAGAGGGAACTCATATCTGATGGCTTTTCTGGATATTGCAGTCATAAAACATCACCAACTGATTTCAACATCAGAAGCATAATGTCAAGAAATTAAGCTTGCATTTTAGAAAAAAAGGAAGTCTTGCTTTGAGAACTTCAGCAAAAGAATCAGTTACCTGTGTAGGTAAGTTATTTGAGCAAAACAAGACCCAACGCTGTGTCTGAGTTCATCTCACTTTGGCTCCCAGCCATTGGATTTCAATATCTCTGTCTTGGAGGATGTTCGACTGCTGCAAATGTTGTCCTGATCCAGGGATTTGATGTACCGTGATCAAAATACCTTTCAATCTTACTTTATATGAATGGATTGAATGTCTTGGTTTTTTCTTCATCCCTCTAGTTTTTGTTGTCAGCTTTTTAAACTGTTTCTAATTTCCTGAATGTTCTTTTTTGAAGAGTGGATGCCAGAACAGAACATGTCCTTATAGTAACGACCTTACTGACATCATATAAATAGATCATAAGCTTTATATCCTGCTCTGCTATTCTTACTTGGCTGTCTAGCAGACCCCTTTTGGGGATTCAGTGACTTCCATCATTTGTCCCTGTGGTATCTGACTTTGCAATATTGTTTCGTAAAAACCACTCAAGGCAAGCAGTCCACAGCAGCAACCTGATCCCATTAATGTTCAGCACTTCATCAGTGGTTTTCCCCCCCACCTTCAGATTTTAAGAAGGATGACTACTGAAGCTTTTCTAGATAATTGATCAAACACTGTTGGACAGTAGTGAGCCAAAACCAGATCCCTGCAGGACAGCAGGGAAAATGCTCATAGAATAATTCCTTCACTTAAGTTTTGCAATCTGTCAGCTGGTTTTTAATCTGGATTATTAGTTACAGTGACAGTAGTGTGGTGATCAGTTTTACTGGAATGTGAAGTGATTTACAGAAGTCTTGGTTTGATAATGCCAATACTCATTCACATTTTTTAAAACTTTGAAAATTGATTTTAAAATGCTTTGATAGTCATGAATTATTCTGTTATTGAATTCTGTACTGATTGCTTCCCATAGATTACTCCCAAGATTTGGTTAGATCTTAAGGTGAAGCAAAACCAGTCTTTCTCCCAGGATGATACATTTTACTCTCCTCCCTCAGCCCCATCCCATTGTTGCCTGTTACTGCCGCTTCCTCTGTAAGGCATTTCTAAATTATTCCTGTTGACTATGTTTAAATTTTTCAGTCTACTCAGTTTGGGTCGGCTTTATTCCCAGTGCTGGAAATATAACACTTCTAACGCACCAAGGAGGTATGTGCACTTGTATACATCGCTGTTCTGATTGTGCTTGCATGCAGTAAGATAGATCATGATTACTTGCATTTAGCAACCGTGAGAATGGATCTGTAATTGAGCTTCTCAATTAAATTATTTTCAATTATGGGAATAGAGATGTAATCCTTGTATTATGTCAGGTGATATGCTGAAAATGTGGATGTGCTTCCAAGCATGTCATTTCTTCATCCAAAACCAAAGCTTAGGTTAAACTAAAAGTAACTTTTTCTTACCTGATCGTATTAATCAGTGACTTGAGAGAAAAGAGTTAAGTGATCAATTCATTGTGTTCTATTGGAATAAAATCTATAACAAGCTCGCCCGTATTTGTTTCAGTACCTTCTGTTGGGAAATGGATTTTTTTCATTTTTTTTTTTTTAGAAACACCACACACATGCTATGAGTGTTAAAGTACTGCCTTCAATATGGAATGGATTTACTCTTTTAATCTTTTCATGCCAGATCATTTATGAAGTTTATATTCTATTTATATTTCTTGTGAGGAGTTCTTGCTCTGGAAAATACTTATATTGGGTATGTCATCAGTTTTGATGTCACAGAACTACTTGTCTTGAATAATATAGTTGCTCTTACTTAAAAATGTTCCAAATACGCAATATGTCTTTTGGGATGAATAAATGGTAAAAATTATAAGAATAAATTTACGACACAACAGAAAGCCGATTTGTTTTGTACATAATTTTTCATTCAGCCTAACGCCAAATTTCAGCACTCCACAATATCTGAATAACCTGCTGCGCTCTGTTTTGTTGCAGTAGAAGACTAGTTACTAGTTAATGGCATCAATTAAAACTAGTTTGACAGTTGGAATCTGTTTACCTGTTTACTTTGTGCAAATGGGGTTCACAGCCATACGACCTTTCCTCGTCCATGTGATAAGTGCTAAAGCAGTGCTCCAGTGGGTCTGTGCAAACCCAGACAGAAAGGCTGGGACTCGGGGTGTGAGCGCCACCTTGGTTTGTGCAAGGGTTATGTGGTGGTTTCTGGTGAGCAGACACCCTCAGGGTATCATTTACAGATCAGCCTGTAAGAAAACCAACAATCCTACAGCCTTTAACCTGCGCTGTAAATCAGATGCAATTCTGGAGCTCTGCTTCAGTGCTGACTCAGGAGAAGGACATTTACTGAGTCACTTCGTTTTCAACAAGTTTGAGCAGTTTGAGGAAGGGCAGTCTCCTGCCTTTTTGCTGCGTGGTCCGGATCCACCCCAGGGTGTAGGTTTAAGTAAGCACAGTTCCCCTCCAGGCTGTGCTAAGTCCTGGTGTCACAGCTTAGATAGCTTGCCTCTCTTCTGTTTCTCTGCTTAAAGAATTAAAATCAGAGTTAACATTAAAACATTCTACCAGATGCATTAGATGTTTGGGGTTTTTGGAGAGGAAAAAAAAAAAGGCCTAAAAAAAGTGTTAAATACGTCTGTCTAGCTGCTCTTCATGGGATGCTGATGGTGGCAGAGATCACACCTAACATCTACCACTAACTTCATCTCAGATTCCTTTCTCCCAAATACTTGCCCAGAGCACTTTGTCTTAGTGCTTAGTCCTTAGCCCTCCTTGGACCAAGGAGGCAAACAATGAATTAGTTCATTTCTGAGTAATGCTATAGGTAAAAAGTGGTGAGCAAAAAGGTTTGTTCACTCTTAAAGGTTCAGTGCCACTGTTACAGGGTGTTAGGTGTGATACTAAAGGCATTTGGGTTTTCTGTTGTTTGTGTAGCAGTCACAGTTGATCGGCAGTTTCTCTGTTACAGAACTTGACTGTAATCCAACTGTAGCTGGGCATTGTGATATATGTTTATTGCTTATTTTTTTTTCACTTCATGATTATTGTAATGGCATGTGAATGAAAATGTAGCCTGCAGCAACCTCACATAGGTTTTCTTATTTTTTCTAATTGCACTTGCAGACTTGAGTTGGCCAGGTGCTGGTGTCTGCACTGCACGTTGCAGCAATCGCACGTCCTTGCTCTGCAGACTTCCCTGAATTATAATTCTTCCTTAGTTTCCAATACTTTCAGATTTAAGGGGCTCTCATTCATCGGTTTAAACATTAATTTAGAAGTTGCTGCCATGGTGCACCTGCAGGGTAGTATTGAGTTTATGAATTCTGAATTATGTCCCAGCCAATAACCAATTATTGACGATCTCGCTTGTTACTTGACATGAACGGCTGCTTATGCAGTGAGCGAGGGTGTTCCTTAGCACATCCATGCCCCTGTTCAGGAGGGGACTTAGTAGACAAATAGCAAAAAAATATCTGTTGACTTACATGGTGTTTCTCATTTCAAATCAAGAGCCAGCAATAAAAACTTACTTGCTCCAGACTGATGCTTCCCCCAGTAAATGAGAAACAAGTACTGGAATAATTCCAGCAGAGCGAGCATTTCTGTGATATTTCTTTGGTGAGAGCTGAAGTGCTGTGTCAGGTGTGTAGGATGTTGCATCTGCTTGGAGTGCAGGTCTGCTGGGCATCTTTGCTACCGGCTGCCGCTAGGCAGGCAAGGAAATTTGTCAGTGAAGCCTTTGATGTAACGTACATCAAGATGGAAGATGAGACTCCCATACTGGCACAGATCTTTCTCAGCTGGGGCACCTCAGTTCTACTGATGCACACGGACTCATGTAACAGCGGTGATCATTTGGTTCATTTAATGTAAATGATTTTCAGTTCTATGAAATATATTTCACTGGAGATTAATAAAACATGGTAATTTTTTCGTTCCAAAATAAAGAACAGTAATTGGGTATTCAGTCATATTCTGCAGCTGTATGGGTTAACTTTTTCATTTCTTGGACTGTAAGCAGGGCTTTGACTAGATCCTGCTGGCTCAGATACTTTGTCAGAAAACTGCTCTTATTCTTTAGATTTTGAGTGCACATTGGAGAACTTCAGTCCTTTTGGTTGTGAAGTTACTGTCAAAATATAGGATTATAACTGTTTAATGTGAAGGTTGCTTCCTGCAGCCTCTGAAAAGCAAACTTGTAAAGCAGTCTGTATGTCTTGATGAGTGTTACGGTAGGTGCCGGGTGATAGAGGTGTGAGCAGCCAACCTTTAATTGAGGAGAAAGGGGATGATGACTCAGGGTAGAGTCACATCCTGTTAACGCTGCTTAGGGGCACCACCACTTCACCCTTCCTCATTCTGACTAACAAAGCTGAAAAGAGGTAAGAGGAGGATGCTTGAAATGCGGAAAAAGGGAAAGCTGATCCTTCAGAGATCTGTGGCTATCCAAATAAGCAGGTAGCTTACCTGTTCAAAGGCAGCTCAAGCTAAGCACTGCATTTAGGGAGGTCTTGGAGTAAATTGACTGCTTTCCACTGGTTGTAGCTGTTGCTGCCCCATCCTTGCATGGCAGCTCAGACGCACTCGGGCAGATACAATGGCTTTGCTTGCATCGAGCTTGTGACTCCGAGGTCTTCTCTGCAGTCAGTCAGACTGAGATGGGTTGCTGTGATGTTCTGGTGGGTTTGGAGAAGGAGATCTAGGGTTCAATTAATTAAATTTGATTACACCTGCACCAGCATGTACAGGTATCAAGAGTGGGAGAACTGAACCCCAATGGTTAGCACGGTACCTGTCATCATGCTTTGAACACTTGCTCATCAATGAAAACTGCTGTCTTGCTCTTGCATCTCGGTGTGCTACCATCTGCCCTGTGGGTTTGGCTTTCAGACAGAGTCCAGCATTTATGTTAAGTGTATTTATGCAACTTGTACATATTCAATGACCCAGCTAAGCTGTGTGTTTGCATGGCTCCCTGAATGAAGTGAACACTGTAGGCAACACGACTTGGTATAGCAGAGCATTGCATAAAACTCAGTTTTCCTATGCTCTTAGCAGAATGAAGCTTTGTGCTTCTCAATACAATTTAAATGGGATACGTTCAAGTAAAACTAATACTTCAAGCTTTTAAAATTCAGTATGTTGGAAGGGTGAAGTTGGAGTAGAAATGTGTGGTGCTTGCTGTGTGCATAGGTCTTGGTTGAGGCATCTCTTAGTTCACAGGAGGGAGTTTGAAAAGCTTCCCTAAATATGTTGGCTGCCTCCCAACAACTTGTAAACTGGCACTGAAGTTGGAAAGGATCTTTTTTCTTTAGTTTCTCCGCTGCATTGCTTATTGCATGCAAAACTGACTCATTTAAGCAAGGAGCTTCTACTAACAGCTTGAGATGTCAAAACACAAATTTCAAATACATTTCATCGCATGTTTCATGATGGAAAATACTTCCCCCACAGCCTTCTGGAGGGTGTCCTTGCTAGTAGTTCCTGCTTCTGTTTTTCCTCAAATATGTCAGGCTATTTTTGCTGAAATAAGTTACTTGTCATCTTCAGGATGGAAAAGGCCTCGTATCCATAGTTGTGTTGTCTCAAAACGTGTCACCCCAGCAGCCCTGTGCTCTGTGTGGTTGTTTTGGTTTCATAGACAATAAGCCGCTGCTGTGGGAAGTGTGGCCTGGCCGGTGTCACCATGAGGGAGGGGTGGCAGGAGCCTGCAGGAAGTTCCAGGTGTCTTGAGAGGGAGGAAGTGAGGAGAAAACTGTGTTTTGGGGAAAGTTCCCACACAATGCAAAGGAAGAGGCATGGGGCCAGGAGGCCATTGGGAATGGAACGGGTAAAGTGAGCAGATCTGGAAAGGATGGGGGTGTTCCTGGGTTTTACCTCAGAGGAGAAAACTACTCTTCAGGCTTTGAGAGAGCTTCTCTATCTGCTCGGTTCCTGTCTGCTGCCCTACTGCCCCCACCCTCGGCCAGCGTGGGGGTGGATGGCCTCTAGCCACCAGCTGCCCTGTGCAGGGAGGAGCTGGCTCCTCATGAAGGAGGCATGGCTTTGTATGCAACAAGGTGGAAGGTGCTGTTTAGAGATCTCAGTGACAATATCTGCCTTCCTGCCCTATGCCTGAGCCTCGTGGGAAGCCTGCTCCATTCTTTTCCCCTTCCTGGCATTGACCTGCAGGTCTGCTGGGACCCAAGGCTTCCTCCCACCTGTGCAGGGCCAGCACCTTCCACTGCCGTGTGAGAGCTGGGCCTGTGGGCTTCCCTCTCCCAAAGCACAGAAGACTTGTGCTTTTTGCAACAACATGGAGGTGACGTGGAGCTTTGCTTGCAGGTAAACAGTAAAGAAAGTAGCTGCCAGTTACATCCAGGGGAGTTAGAGACACCCTTCTGGTTGCTGAGGTCTCCAGGAAGCAAGGACTTTTGTCTCGGCAATCACTGCTGCAAGAAGCATTGTGTGGTGATACTTGGTGGGATCACCTTGCAGAGTACAGATGCATGCGGTGCCACTGCGGGTGTGAGCACAGCCCTTGGTGACAGCAGCTCTGCTGGTCAAAGCACCAAGAACCATTATTGTAGGGCACAATGGAGCGGGGACCTGTGCCTGACGGCGTCAGGAGGAGGTAAGATCTGTGGACCTCTCCTGCTCTAGAAGAATGATGTTGGTGTCAGCACGTCCTCTGCGTGGTCTTAGTATTGCTTTGGCTAAATCGTGTCTCACGAGTGAGATGCCTTTGACGCATCTGTCGCCTCATTCATTGTCTCATCTGTGGAGCTTTGCTTAAGCCATCCCTATGGCTGAGGTAGACAAAGATTCTTTTGAAACTTCAAAGAATCTTTGTTCTAGTTTTGTTTTGTCTAATCCTCTCTTGTATATAATAACGTACGTAATATATATGGAAAAAATTATCTTCATTTAAGTGTTCTGGTCTCTATATACATGCAAGTGGAAAATGCTTCATAGATACTTCCTGCAATCCTGCAGATTCAGACAACGCAGTACTGTTTTAATGTACATTTAATGTTAACTCAAACGAGAGAGTTTGTTAATTTTACTAGAAGCAGATGTCAAGTAGTTTTGTTTTGTCTAATCCTCTCTTGTATATAATAACGTATGTAATATATATGGAAAAAATTATCTTCATTTGTGTTCTGGTCTCTATACACATGCAAGTGGAAAATGCTTCATAGATACTTCCTGCAATCCTGCAGATTCAGACAACGCAGTACTGTTTTAATGTACATTTAATGTTAACTCAAACGAGAGAGTTTGTTAATTTTACTAGAAGCAGATGTCAAGTACAGCAGACTCAAAGCAAAAAAGCCCACAAACCAACAAAACCCCCCAAACAAAAGATAAAAACTTGAGGCAACTCTCAGTGTGTGGCCTAAATGCAGCACTCCCTTGGCTATGCAGCCCCCTGCTGCGCTGCTAATTGGGCCCTGCTTTGCACTCCCATCGGCCCTTGGGGTTGTGTCCACTGCTCAGAAGGATCCCCCTTACAGGGCACTGTAATACTTGTTGCAACGATGTGGGGAGACAAATTCAGTTCACACCCTGTAAGTCCGAGCTATACTGTAAAAATAATCCCTTTCTATTCTCTCCTAAACAGAACTGCTCCTGGAAAGCAGAAACAAACCCTAGTAATTGCTCTATGTCCCTGGAGTCCTTAACAGAGCATCTGCAGACATGACAGGAACAAGACCTCTACGGGATCCCTGCAGTGGTCAGCAATGGCAGAGATCAGTTCATGCATTGCTCTTTCAGTGCTGTGTGTGTGCTCGGTGCTGTGGCATTACAAAGAAGATGACTTTATTTTCCTGCTGCGAGGAGGTTGAAATCTTAACATCCTGAGCATATGGAAGGAGAGTTTTCTGACTGTCCAAAATCTCATAAAATGTAAGCTGGGGGGGAGAGGGGAGGCCATGTGCATGCTCGCTGTTCAAGGAAAAGCTATTTGCTGCTTAGTGTAATGGCAATATTTTTCAGTTGCAGCTCTCCTGTGCGGAAGTTTAATCTCTGTAATATGGACAGAGTGAGAGCAATGCGAACTACATCACTTTTAATTTAACCAGGTTTCTAAGAACGAAAGACATGTGTCAAGTATGTGCTTTGGGTCACTTTTGCACCTTTTCCATCTTTCCATGTTTCTATTTATACCCTGGCTGGTTCTTCCACTCTCTGACCTGGTAAGAAAGTTAATGTGGTTACCAAACTTGGAGAGAAGAGACTGTTTTCCTAGATTTGATCTGAGCACCATTACCTTTATTAATTTAAACAATGATATCATCTCTTTTTGCAGAACAGGAACCTTAAACGGTTATGGGAGAGCAAATTCTAGGAACAGTGTCCTTATGAAACACATGTGATTCATCTTAAAGTGTGCATATTTAAGAAAGATGCTGTATCCTGAGCCAAATCAGCTCTGTGAATCTGACTTTGCTCTGTTTCAAACTGTCATTTGTTAGCAAAAGTAATTCACTTCTTTTTTTCATATAAATTATGTGAAAATTGGTGCTTGCAGCCTGCTGGAGAGCGCTCGGTGAAGCACAGGCAGCTCTTTTGTCCTCTTTCAGCTTCCTCCAGAAATCTGCTTTTGCACTCCTCCAAAAGCCTTTTGTAAATGATGCCTGAACCATGAAGTAACGGTGACGGCTGTCTCCCGTCTGGGATTCGGTGTTAGTCACACCGAGTGGTGGTGTTCAGGGCACTGATGAACTGCCGGTAAAGCGCTTGGTTTCCTACCAGAGAAGCTTGCTGATGTCTATTAGGAAATATCACCACGTTTCAGGTTCAGCCTCTTCTACATAACACAGCATGGAGGAAATGTGCATCCTTCTTGGCCAGAGCTGACAAAGCAAACCGATACACTGCAATATGGCTGTAGTTGCTGCCAAAGGTGAACATCTGCCCTGCAGCTTGTCATTCAGCCTTTAAAGATGTCCTGTGAGCAGCCAAGGGCTGGCCTGGCTGCGTTCTTGCATCTGTTTTGTACCTGGATGGAGGTAACTCGCTCCGCAGGGGAAACCTGTAGACTGGCAGGCTCCACTTCTGTGTGAGAAAACGCTGGTCTGTCTGCTGCCTGCCAGAGAGAGAACAACCTGTTTTCCTCTCACCTGGATGTTCTGTGCCATGTTTACTGAAAATACCTGGTCCTGTAGTGAATTGCCACAAGGGCAGTAGACAAACGCTCCCCATTTCCTAGCACCTGCTTTTGTGCAAGGCCATGGTCTCAGTGTGCCGCTCTCCTTGTTGTCAGTAAGTGACTTCATCTGTGCGAGGACAGAAGACTGAAAGTTGTTTGGGTTTTTTGTTTGTTTACTTAAAAAATTGAAAAAGCATTTAGCAAGCATTAGTGATTGTTTTCAGTGGGTTTGTTTTCAAACCTGACCTTGTGGCTGTGCGAAGGGCCGGTGTTACAGCACTCCTGGGGGATGGAGCCAGGACAGCCTGGAGCGCAGCTCATTCATCCTTAAGCCCCTGGCTTTACCTTTCTCCTTTCTCGAGGCTTAAGAGAAAGCTCCTCTGCTACCCGCTCTGCCGCAGCCTCGGGGCCCTTCCCTGCTCAACACAGGACTTTGCTTGGTGCTGTTAATGAGGAGCAGAAGCTGTGCCGTGTAACTGGGCTGGCACACCAGTGGGTGCCATGGTCCCAATGTCCTGCGGCTGTCCTAAGCCGGTGTTACCTGCTGTCTTCTCTGAATTGTTTTCTTGGTAAATGAAGACAGATGTTGCATTATTCCAGAGGCAGAGCAGTATTTCCCAAACCTTTCTTATGTAGCTGCTGTTGCCACTTCTCCCTGGCTTTAAGTCAGGGCTGGCTCAGGAAGCTTTTGGGTCAGATTCCTGATTTCTCTCATCTGGTTGTTGCCTTTTCCCATTGCTGCTTGCAGCACTGCCAAGCTGTCAGCCAGCGTAGGGAAGCGCTCATGAACAGGCCCATCAGCCTGGTGCCTGGCCCTGTGAAGGGCTCTGGTGCTGAGATGGTCTGAAGGAGGCCACCAACTTGCTTTTTAGGGCTCCTGCCATTTTTCACTTGCTCTGAAGCCTGAGTCTCCCACTGAAACCTGAGGAAGACCACATCTGAAGGGTGACTCCCTGGTGGCACTTCATGCCTTATTTTGAGCTTACCAAGTGTCTTCACCCTTATCCCAAACCAGCAGCTTTTATAAAAACAAATGAGCCCAGCTGGCATGGGGGCAGAAGGGGAATGTTCTGGAGCTTCTCACAAACACACACCAGCTCCACACTGGGTCCAGGATTGTCTGTCTTGCAGCAGCGACCCAAACAAATCCTCCCCAAAGGGCTCAGCGTGCCCCTCCGTTGGCGTGGCTCTGCCTGGGGCTATGTGTCCTGGCTGACGTTAGGGCAAAAAGCAGTTTTCGCTCCCCCTGCTTCCAGGAAGGTGAGGAGATTTTGACCTGTTTTGGAGAGGCTGGCCCTCGTTTGGAGAAGATTTGGGGTGCCAACTTCATGTGATGAGTCTCAAGAGTACCCTTGAGATACCATTTATCTAGCAGATTTGCTGTGCCTGGTATCTTTACAGATGCATGTTTCTTCCCTGGTCTTACTAATATCCTGGTTAGCCATCTGGAAATCTCATCCTGCGATTACTGCAGAATCTGGAAGACCTTTTGTAACCCCTAATCCCAGAAACAGATTTTCCCTTCATCCTGTCTGTCAACACAGCCTTTAACTTATTTTTATGGGCTTCAGCACATGTATGAAGCATCACTGCCTTAGGATACAGTTTGTGTTTTCCGGACTATTTCAGTGGTCCTTATATCTACATATAGCACTTCCTGAAGAAGGGCTGTTTAGTGGGTGTTTAGTAGGATCTTCTGTGTCCTTCAAAACTCAGCGCATCTCCATTTGCACATCTAGGGCAGAAATCAGTGTGACTTCGTGTGCCATCAGCCTGAAATCCTAGGAAATGACACTCTGTGATGTGATCTGTTACGCTTCAACAGCATTGAATGAAGTCTTCATTATAAGATGTGATGAAGATTGTATTAAAAAGTACTGATCCAATTGAAGCAAGGGGGTAGAGCAAAAAGAATATTCTAAGCTAACTGGTGCCATACTAGGCTCTTAATTTTTTTTGGTCTTTTTTGTGTCTTGTCCACTAGTTGTTGTTTCCCCACCAAAATAACTTGTGTATGAAGTTTGCTGTGTGTGTCTTAGCTGCTTTGTGGAGGCAGCAGGATATAGCAGGTAGGAATTGATCCTGTGTGCAGTGAAAGCTGTCCGATAGAGTGCCACCTGCATTGGGGTAATTTAGGAGGGTTCATGTTGTGATCTCGCCTTGAATTGTGGCCCCGTGTTCCTGCAGGAACACAAGGCCCCAGGCAGAGGTTCGGAGAATCTCGTGGCTGAGGTCTGCAGGACGTCTCCCCTGTGGCTGGAGCGTGCCTGCGTGGTGGGAAGGGCAGGAAGGAGTCTTTGCGTGTGTGCGGACCACAGCAGTGGGCTCGCTTCAAGTCCACAGGGCTTCCAGGTTTGTTGGCATGTGCTGCTGTGTAGGAGTGAGTCCTGGGCTCCATGTGCTCCTTCAGCCCATCCTCATGCGTTTGCAGAGCATCGTGTAAAGCCACCCTCAGCAAGTCAGGAGTGAAACAGAAAGAGCTGCCTCCTTTTTCTCTCTTGTTAAGGAAGAGTTCTCAAGAAATGTAGAAACACTTCATGAGAACAAAAGAAAAGCTTGACTTAATTGCTGCTCTAAATATATGCCTATGGACTCTGAAAGGCCCAGCAGGATATAAAGCCACCAGTTCCAGTTCTCATTTTTGCCAGAACTTCAAAGCATTTCCTTTTATGCAGTAATCTTAAAACTAGTCCAAGAAAACACTCACGCGATTACTTAAATATTCCAGTTATGCCACCAATATGGAAACTTAAACGACGATATTTTCCACAGGCAAAGCTTCCATCGTCAGTTAAACACAATGGTCTTCTGCTTTCTTGCAGGGAAGATAAACCTCCTTTCCATGGTTGCTGCTCGTAAGCTGAGCCAAGAGTAATGACTGATGGACTCAGAAAATGGGACCAAAACACAGTCCCCAAAGTCCTCTTTAGGCTTCAAATGTTTTTTAATCATAGTCACAACCTTCTCTGGAAGAGAAGCTTTATATGGACTAGTCAGGACTTATTTAATAAACACTTTGCTATTTTAGTATTTGAGATTACAGTTGCCATCTCTGTTGGTTGTGTCATGTCCAGACTTTAAGTAGAGATAAAAGCTCATGTACCTTCACTGATCAAAAGCAGATTTAGTCAGGCAGGACCCACTCCTGTCCTCCAAGTCTTGGTTTGCTCTTGAAAGCGTTCACCTACCTCTGCCAGTGTGGCCACGTGGACTCCTGCAAGGTGTTTATTTTGTTTGTGAGGCCACTGTGTAGGCTTCATTTGTGCGTACTCAGTGAGCCATGGCTGGACTGCTCCAGAGATTATCACTACATAATATAAAAATACTATAAAATTGAGAGAATTGTGGGGGTTTTTTGGGTTGGGTTGTTCTGAGGGTTTCTTGGTAAGTGCCGTTATGCAGGCAGGGTCTGAGACTTTTTTTTTCCCTGCTGAAAGGATCTTGCAGAAGCATTTTACTTTGTCTTCCAGCTGAGATAGGTCCATCCCTTGGCTGCTGGGCTGAGGAGAGCTGCAGCCGATGCGCCGGGTCCTGGTCAGGAGGAATTCCTGGCATGCCAGACAGCAGAGACCTGTGGTTCCTGGGGCGGTTTCAGGGGCTACAGGAAGCATGGTCACAAATGAAGAGATCATTCAAGGATGGTTTAGATGTAGAGAATTCCTCCAGGTTAAGCAAGTATCCCACTGAGTTTCTCCTGGAAAAGAATTCAATGTGTAAGGCTGTATCTTTTCCAGATTATGAGGGATGGGATGCAAGAGAGAAACTTCTGTTTCTACAAACTTAGAAAGCATGTGGGCCTCAAACGCTTCTCTCAGTTGGAAAGCTTACTGTTAAGGAAAGGAAATAGATTTTTATAGGCAATATTTAATTCAAGCATTTGACTAATTCTCCTGCTGCAAAGGTTTTAGGTCAAAGTCTGATTCATTGATGTGGAACTGGGATGAAAGGGATTAGGAGAGGAAGTAGACTCCAACCCGTCAACTGTATATTTGACCTGTGTTTCTAATTGAAGTGTTGGAGAGAAACTTATTCCTACACGCTTTCTTTTTGCTCTTTTTCTGCCCATTGCCATCAGTCCTGCCACGGGTGTGTTCGCTTTTGCTCTTTCAGGAGAGGATCCTGATCTTTCCATATTTGGGGAAGTTTCTAGACATGACATTGTTTTACAGATGCTGTGAATTCATACATTTATTCCATGAGGTTAGAGAATGGAAAATGGGTGGTTTATTATTCTTATTACTCATTAAAAATATTTGTTAAAATAGCACCCTGTTCACAGTGGGGTGTTCTGCAGGCGCTGGGGGAAGCCATAGCCAACACCTTTCCCTTTGTGGATCCATGTATGTGTGTTTGCACGGGTGCGTGTGTTTTGTTGAGGATTCCTACAGGGATCACTTTGGGATCCATCTGAAAACCTTTCTTCTGTCAGGGAGGTCAGTGTTTCTCTGTCCTTGCAACCTCCCCGTTGCTCCTGATGGCTCCTGCTGTCCAATGCCCCACTCTCTCCCAGCCCCCAAAACCTCCCCTTTTCCCCTTGTTGCTACTCTCTTTGCTAGGTCTTAGGGACCCAGAGGTTGTCAATCTAGCGTCGCTTAAAATATCCCATAATACCATGAATGGTGGCTCCGAGTGCTTTTCCCAGCTGTGTCTGTAAAGCAGCTACAAAGAGAGACTATCAGAGGAGACAGGTCCACACCCTGCCCCGGCTGTCACTGTGGAGCTGGGATGGATTTACAGCTTTCATAAACGCAGCAAACGGCATTGCCAAACCCAGTGGTTTATCTGGGGCCACCCAGGAGCTCTGCAGAAACCAGCTCATCCTTGGAGAAAAGAATGAGGTGGGCTTTTTACCCTGAGTCTGCAGTAATTACTTTGGGAATAATTAATGTCGCTCAAAACAAGAGAGAGCTGCTTTTTGTTTAGTGAAAAAATAAGATAAGAACAAGGGGAGGGTAAATGTGACCAGTCCTCAGGCTGCAGGGCTGGGCAGTGAGGGAGGGCAGGCAGCAGCGGGCTCCAGCCCTGCCTGGGCTCTGGAGAGGGGGGAGCACATCAGTGTTGGGCCAGGTTCACCTGGGGGCCAGTATTAGTCAGGTGGGACTTCTCAGTGTATTGGGGGCATCCTGGGAGGTCCCAGTGAGGAGAAAGCAGGGGGCTTGGCAGCGCAGAGGACCTCACTGTTTTTCTCCCAGTTCTTACCTTGTAATTCATGCTTTGCTCTGTAAAGCATTGTGATATAGTTTGTATACATTATGTAAAATAAGTTGTATTCTATTCTATTGAAGAAATACGAATATAAAATAAAGTCAAAGAATGGAGTAAAGTAGCTGTGTGGTAACTGGATCCCCAGTCCCTGGTTGCGCTGCTTGTCCCGTTCCCCAAGGCTGCAAAGGGGGCAAGGACTGCGGTTGCAAGTCTCTGTCGCCCCTGGAATGATTTCAGAGTTTTCCACATGAAGATACGCTGTTAAATATCATCTGTCCTGGGTGAAGAGGGGAGCACAGATCAAATTCTGTTGCACATTGCTCACCAGTGGAGCCTGCCTCTAAGATCTCAGGTTTTCCTGCTGTTCGTGGCACTGTGAGCTCTTGTGTCTCAGGAGTTTTAAAAACAATTTCTAACTGCTTCAGTTTTTGAGGCTGGAAGGCTCAGTTGTTGCTGCAGGCACTACGGATACACGGGCCCTTTAGGGTAGTACATGTTGTAATGGGACAGCATATGGCAATTTGTAGTCTAGGGAAAGCAGAACCCCAAATCCTCCAGTGTTTGTATGGGTGGGAGGCTGGGAGGGTGGTGAGGGTGGCTGCGAGCCCTTCAGATGGGCAACTTGCTGTTGCACAAGGTGGAATCTTCCAAAAAATGTCAAGGTGAATCTTTTATGGAAGCAAAGATGTCGTCGTGAGCTCCTGTGTTTTTATCCCAGAGCTACAGATTGCAGCCTGAGCTCCATCACCCGGCGTGCGTTGCACGAGACTCGGCCTCCGAGGGCAGCGGGAGGAAGAGCCGTAAATCGCAGTGGAGGACTCAGACGTTTGGGCTGCGAGGGCTGCCAAGGAGCTCGGCGCAGGGGGCTGCCGGCACAATTCCTTCTGCTCCGTGGGAATTTCTCCCTTGAGAGGCTGCTGTGCTTTTTAACCAGAAGATTAATGGAAGGGGGCCGTGGAAAGGGCTGGAGTGCTGGGTATTAGTTCATCCATCTCCAAGCGAGCACACAGCCAGTGAGTCACCGGCACCGCTTCCTGCGCGCTGACGCCACGCTTGGAGCTCTCCCAGCGCCGGGCGATCCAGCCCAGCCCTGCGAGGGCTGGGAACTCACAGGACCAGATCACCACATGCTGTGACCGCGGGCTGTTAATGCTATAAAATCAAAACTAATCTAGATTCATTACACTGCACATGTTATTCATCTGTAATCCCGCTCCTCGGCCTCTTTCCATCCCAGCACAGCTCCCTGTTGGTTTCTGTTCCTCTCTTAAGGTGTCCTTGGCTCCCTCTGGGTTTCTCCATTTCCTCCAAGGGATGGGAAGAAGGTGCCTGCCGCTGGTAGCAGTGTGCTCCTGTGCTCCTCCTCTGCCCCTTGTGCTGCAGCAGGCCCATATCTGTGTATCTGGAGGCACAGGGCAGACCTGTCAGTTGGCTTTGATGGGTCACCAACCACAGCAATGGCTTGTGGTGCCGGTGAGGTACCACAGCACAGCAGGGCAGGTGGCTGGAAGTGCTCCTGATGCCTGACACCAGAAGTGATGGTCCTGTGAGGGGATGCACGCAGGATCACAGAATCCCAGACCGTTAGGGATTGGAAGGGCCCTCAAAAGCTCATCCAGTCCAATCCCCCTGCCGGAGCAGGAACACCCAGATGAGGTTACACAGGAAGGCGTCCAGGCGGGTTTTGAATGTCTGCAGAGAAGGAGACTCCACAACCTCTCTGGGCAGCCTGGTCCAGTGCTCTGTCACCCTCACTGAGAAGAAGTTTCTTCTCAAATTTAAGTGGAACTTCCTGTGTTTCAGGATGTGTCTGCTTCTCTGGTTTTACAGAAATTCGCTGCTATGTCCTACAGAAAGGAGTTGAAAATTAAATTCAACCATGTGGGGTTGTAGCTGCCACCACTTCTTACTCTGAAGCAGAGCATTGTGTCAAACCAGTTGTCTTCCCGGCATGAAAGTGATGGTGCTTATGTGCAAACTTGTGTGCTGTCTGTCCGGCTCTAGTTGTAGCAATGCTCACCTCTGGTGAATTTATTGTTACGATAGGCGCAAGGAAATGGAAAGGTGTTGGCTCGACAGATGAGGGTGTAGGCTAAGGCCTGGTTGCTCTCTGGAGACTGTGGCAGCGTTCCCGACGAGAGGGAAAAGCACCAGGATCCTGATCTCCTGAGATGTCAAACAGCCAAGACTTGCTAAATCCGGACTAAATAAGCTGTGCTTTTGTTTAGGTATGAGCTGTTTCAGGCAAGAAGAGATTTCGGACGGATCTTTGTACGTCACAGAGGACTACTGCACTTTGATGTGGTGCCAGCAGGATCAGCAGATGCTCCAGTGGGGTCTCGGGGTGAAGCGCCTGGAGGTCCCCAGCCCCCCCAGGAGCAGCGGTGGGTTACAGGCATCATCCGTGTATTTTCCAGAATGTTCTGAACTATCTTGTGCTGTGGTCACTTCCAGCAGGTGTTTCTAAATGTCGTGACCACTCATTCTTTTTCCAGCCCTTGTTTTTCTCTTCCTGTCACCTGTTTGAACATCGCTGCTGCAGGGGAGCAGACCAGGAGCAACAGACCACAGGGCTGGATTATTTTTTTTTTTTGCCTTTTATTTTTTCTGATTTTTTTTTTAAACTTTAAATTACATGTTTGTAAGTATGGACCTTATTTTCAAAACAAAGCACACCACTAACTTTGTGAACAGCTGTTAGAAAAGAGAGCCCAGAATGGAGACCTTTCATAGCCATAATTCTGTGTCTCTGCAGAAGCAGCAGTCAGAGTAGAGGACTTTTTTCTTGGGGTATGTACAGGAGAGGCTGGTGACCACCACAGGGCTGTAACCGGCTCTGTTTTGAAGCCATTGTTTTAGCCTGGTGTCCCCAGGCAAATTATTATTATAAATTATAGGAATGGGTCAGCTGTGTTCAAATGGACTTGGAGGTGAGATGGAAGAAATGAGGGTTAAAATTCAGCGCAGCCCAACCTGCCCTGCCGTGGCAGAACTGCCTGAGAAACTCCTTGGCCTGGAGCCGTCACCCTGGCTCCTGGGAGAGACACTTTAAAAACTCCTCGTGTGAGCAGTTCCAATGGTGTGCACGTGGAGGGGGAGAAAGTAGTGCTCAATTGAGGTGCTGCACATGCATATATGTTTTTAGGATAAACAAAACACATTGGGCAAATATTTATTTCTGCCTCTACTGCTACAAAGCAAACTTTCCCACAACTTTTGATGGAGATAATCTGGTTTTCAGCCACAATAGTGAATTTGTAATGACAGGTTTTCATTTCGAATGTTTCAGGATTTCCTGACTGGTTCTCATGCAATTACTTTGATTAACAATGAGGTTTTCAGACCAACTTGAAAGGGTCTCAGAGGCTTAGGAAGAACCTGGCTCTCTGTTCTCTCTCACTGGGATTATTTTTCACAGCTTTCTAGCACTTGACTCAAATTCTTTAGAAAACAAAGAAAACTGCATCTTAGAAATATCTCATATCTTCACCCCTTCTGAGAAGGGTTTCTTTAAGTTTAGAAAAATGTTTATTCCCATATCAAAAAAAAAGGAAAAATATAGGGCTGTAGTAAGAATGAAAACCCACCTTATCTCTTTTTTTGTAAATGAAAAAGTGAATTTTTAACAGAAAGATGAATGCTTTGTGTGGTGATTTCTGTGAAAAGACAACAACTGAAAACAGAGACTGAGAAGTATTCAGGGTATTTCTGATTAACAAGGAAATGAGGTCTCGAACTAGGAACCTCTGGATGTTTCATTTATAAACAGAGGCGATGGCTTAAGAAATCGGGGAAAAAATCCCTTAGTGTTGTGTACTCAGATTTCATTGTTCTATTCTTAACATTTATGGTTTTACCCCTTTTCAAGATGACGTGGGAATCTTAGACAAGCTTTAGGGTGTGCAGCCAGCAGATCCCCTCCGCACCGCCTGTCTCTGTGCCCCAGCTGATGGCACCTTTGTGCAGATGGGAGCGGTCCTCGGGAGCTCCTGTTTCCCCACAAGATGCCATCGAGGGCAGGGAACCATAAGCAAAGCTATGTAGGATGCGCTTGGACCTGGTGTACCCTGTGCAGGGTCCAAATCAGCTGGGATTACACCTCCTTGAACTCCCCCTCTGAACACCCATGTCCCACGGGGCTCCTCCTTGTGGGGAGGTGAAAAATAGACCTTGCTCCTGCTCCCAGGAGGTACCCGTGGAGGTAACCCAGTCTGTTTTCTCTGTTTTCAGCCGAGACATCACCAACATTTAACGTAACTTAACTGCTTAATTAACATCAGCCAGGGCCAAGGCTGGGCTGGCCTGGGCGCTGGAGCTGCCTTGGGCCGTGCAGAGGGCAGGGTCCCGCAGGTTTGGCTCCATGCACCCACCCCAGCACCTCCTTGGCCACTGGCACCTCCGTCCCTTACCTGACCGCAGGGGAAGAGGGAAGGTCGGTGTCAACCAGGTGAGCCAAAGCATTTGCGATGTGACTGTGAGACGGCTGCTGGGACAGGTCCTGCATTCGCTATTAATTTCCTAGATTAATTTGTCATCTTATCATAATTTAAATGTAACAGCAGATTTAAGCATCATAGCGGCAGAAGCTAGTAAGGACTGAGAAGGGTGGTTTTGATACAAGCTGAGAAGCCTGTATTTGTTAATGAAAAAAACCCCACTGGTTTTAGCTCTCTGTGAAACTGAAGCTTTCTGAGTTCCAGCAATTACACAACCAAAGTATCTCAATTTAGCAGACGTATTAGCTAAAGGTAAGTACATTTTCTTTCACACTTGTAGAGCGTGGAAACATGAGCCGTGCGTCTGATGTGATCTCTGTACAGATAGCTTTGAAGCACTGGCTCTGTTCTGAAACGTCATGACCATTACAGTGGACTTTAAAAAAAAGTATATTATTGTTGTTAATGCTATGTGCATGTATTTTAGAAGTAATTTCCCTGGACTCCAATAAAACGTTCTAACAGAGTTTTGTTCTCTAAACAATTTTAACCTACGTTTCACATTTTGGGGAGTACTTTTGGCCCCCAGGCGATGCAGAAGAAAAATTGCTGGCTAAGTAACACCAGATGCAGGAGAGACTGCTGGCCGCTAGAGAGCTCCCAGATGAGGCGGCCTTGCAGGCTGAAATACAAATATGTTTTGTAGTGAAAGCAGAAAACCTCTTTTACTTTAGGACATGGGGACCAGCCATGAAACACACAAAGGTTTCTTGCTTGTGCTGCGGCAAGAGGCATCGTTATCTGTAATTACATTTTTCGTACTTGAAATCAAAAGCCCCAAAGCTGCCCTCCCTCCAGAACAAGGTTTCAAAAAATATCTTAAATGTTGGCCTTTAAGTCGTGTCAAATAGTGGGGCCAATCCCAGGGATGAGGTGAAAAGCTGCTGCAACCCTTGGATATGGGTGTCTGCATGGAGATTGCGTGTTGGCCACGCGCTGACGGTGGTGAAGCCCGGGGATGCCGTGTGTCGCCTGGAATTACAGTGCTGCTCTTGGAGCCTCCTGCTCCAGTAAAAAAAAGGGCAGGAGGGCACCTCTCTCCTCCCTCTCCCTCACTCGGGCTCCTCTTTCATCGAGGCTCCTACTGGGGGACAAAAGTCACCTTTTGTGTCACCCATTGTGGCTGAGTGCTCAAGGGCACTGGCTGTGGTCCTTTGGGAGGACCAGGGCAGGAAGAGGTGCTGGTGGGTGCATCCACCCCGGAGGGGCTGGCTGAGGCTCCTGTTACCTATGCAGTGCCAAAATGTACTGAATTTGTTGGAGGGTCTAGGGCAAGCCCTCATCCTGGGGAGGTCGGTGCCCATGCCAGCGTGTACCATAGCCATGGGGCACTGCTGCGCCCCGGGGTGCGTTGGGTCTGAGCCAACCTCCACCGGCTCCTGTCGCTGCCAAGCGTAGCCTGCCCACCCTGCAGGTCTTCCTGAGTGTTTGTGCCTGTCCCTTTCTTCCAACGACCCCCACAGCCATGCGAGAGGGCAGCCCCATGTGACAACAGCTCCCAGAGGAGGGTTCGTACTGACACCATTTTGTGCCTAACAAGCGGTGTTTGAAGAAGCCTTCAGTGGAACCAGGCTGAGTTTACTTTCCTGGGGGGCAGGAGCCTAAAGATTCCCATCTGCCAACTCTGAACGGTCTGCGCGGGGTGTATGTGGTGGCTAAAGGTGAGAGCAAGCCTGCAGAACAGGACAGCTGAGCAAAAACAGTGCCTCAAAACACAGAGCGCGTTTCCATCGCTCAACAGTTGTACAGCAGAAAAGCATACGTGGAACATGGAGGTCAGGGCTGACATCATCATAAAACCATTTTATGCATCTTGCTGGAAATAGTATTTTGAGTTCCTGGTGGCTGGCCTTTCCCTGTGCTATGCAATGTGGTAGTACCAGGTGCAGGGGCTGGTGCCAGCGCACAGGGAACTGGAAATGCGGTGGGCAGTGAGGGCCAAGCAGGGGCATCACCTTCCCTCTGCTTGTGTACGAGCAAACACCCTTTTGTCTTGATCTGGCCCACGAAACCCATTTCTCGTCCCCAGGAACCCCTCTCTAATCAAAGCAAAGAGGGAGGTGGGCGCCCAGGAACAGGTCCAGCTGGGGGATCTCAACAGCAGCTCTGGGGCCGGGATGTTTTGGGGCCACCTCCCAGAGCACCCTCACAGGTCTGGGTTTCTCCTCTGCCAGAAGTGATTTTTCCACCCATTGCAATTTCCCAAGGGCTTGGTGAGAAAGGGAAAGAATTGCTATCAAAGGTTTTCCCCTTGCCTTCCCAAGCATAAGTCTCTGGGGTCTCTGGCAGGGATTTGGCAGCCACAGGAATGCGTGGGAATGCAGGAGGCTTCAGCACGGGGCTGGGGGGTATGAGTTGTTAAGACGACGATCTCCGCCTGGGCTTCTCTGCAGCAGACTCGCCTTCAAGTCTCAGAGCAAAACTACCCATGCCAACCCCCCATTCTGGTTTCGCTCAGGTGCGCATCCTTGTCTTGGGCAGCCTGGCACAGGGGTGTGCTCAGCATCCCCAGCAAGGGACGAGCATGTCGGCACAGCCAGCCCTGACGATAATTTGCTTCCCAGGGTATGAAGGAGTTAAACTTTTCAGAGGGAAAATGAACTGAAGATCAAACCAGCAGCCTGGTGACCTCCCGCTTCCGGGACAGCAGCAGCTCCCCAACCCGAGCCCACATCCATCAGTAGCTTCATCCGTCGCTGGCGGGAGCAGCAGCGGTAGGTGCGAGGGGTTGCGCGGTCGGGCAGCACGTGGGACCTGCCCTGGACTCTGGCGGGACCCCTGGGGCTGGGGCTGGTGGGCAGTGGCAGGGTGGGATGGTCATGGGATGGAGGGAGCACTGGGAGGGTTGTCCCTCATCCGCTGTGAGAAAAGAGACTGCTGAAAGTGAGCTTTCCTAACAGCGCCCAGGGAAGGGCCATTTCTTGCCTTTTGGGATGCTCAGTCATCCGATCCTGAGGCTTTGGGAACAACGTGGTTTTGTAATTGAACTCCTTGCATGCGGCAAGGGAGGACATTGTGGGTTTATTTCTCCTTGACGAGGAAGGAATGATGGCCGTATTCTTTAATCCTGTCCTCTGATGATAGGCAGCTATTTACCAATAAATATAAAAAGCGTGGGATGTCAGTTTACCTTTCTAAACAAAGGAAGATCTTCTTGGTATAAATGGAAATAGTTTGTGGTTTTTTTCTTGATTCTAAGAAATATCAGGCACAGCCTGGTGTGCCAAGTCTGTGTTGTCTCCCTGACTCTTCGGTTTATCGAATGACAGCAAACACTGGTTCAAAGACACCGTCTCAGTAATTTGGATGTTAATTTTGCAGGAATGAATCGGTGTAGTCTTACCTAAGGATTTGCACAAACATTTAGCACATAACTTACAGTGTAAAATTTAATCATTTTACATTATAGCAATAATTGCTCTTATTCAGAAATCAAGGCTGAATAATTTCTGAGGGAGAAACAAGGATTGCACTTTGTTCAAAGGAAAACTAGTAGAAACACATCCCTAGAAAATTAAATCTGAAATTTTATATTGTACCCCTTGCCCCAAAATACCCTCAACCCTTGCAGTGGTACATGTTTTTCCTCAGAAAGAAACCAGAAAATACATTTCCCTAAAATCTGAGACTCTTTTTACTTCCTTTAAATCGAAATGACCTTGGGGTGGTGTCTGAAGGATGTTGCCAGGCTGGTGGCTGCAGAGCAGTAGTTTCTGACCAGACGAATGGAATTGCAATCACGGTATTTCCGAGTCAGAAAAGCTCAAATTGCTCTTTGCCGGCCTCCCAGTCGCTGCAAGCCAATTCCCACAAGGTACTTTCTGGCCAGAGATGAGGCTCCTGATTACAGAAATGCAGATCTCCTGGTAGCTGTATTTGATTTATTCTTCTGTATTATGGAGAACAAGTCAGTGTTACTCTTTGGAAGTATGAACTTTTCTAAATGCTAATAGCAATCTTTATTATCTTCATCACAGCAGCCCGCAGGAATGTGCTTTGCAGCCTGCGAGTCCTCCTGCCTTGGCCTCGGCGCCTTTCCAGGGGCTGCCGGCACAGCCGGGGACCCCTGCGCCAAACGGCCAAAAACCAAGCAGGGGAAGCAATAACCCGAGGTGGGGGAGAGGGGGCTGTGGGATGCGTTAAGAAAGGAGCTCTGGAAAGTCGTCAGTAGCAGTGCAGTGGGAAGCTCTGGTCTGAGGGCATCCCAGGGACAGCCTGTGGCTGCTCAGCGAGGCTGACGGGGGATCTGGGGACATCTCCTGGGGCCAGGCAGCATCTGACTTAGGTGACACTGGGTTTCGTCTTTCCGGACAGCTGGGAAGGGATGCTGGATGCTGCGGCTTCTGCTATGTGGCTTATTGGCTCGACACCTTCCTGCGATGGTGGGGTTTGCCCTGCAGACATCCCCGTCTGCCCCTCGTTGCCCATAACTGAAGTCACAGGGAAAATGCCTGTGTGCAGGTTGTCACACGTTCCAGGGGAGCAGAACCTGCCCAGGCTGGTGGGGGTTATCCAGCAGGGACTCGATGCTACCCCCATTCAAGTGGATAATAAAACTCCCATTGATGTTTTTCATTAATTTATGACTTTCTATGGACTCTTGATTAACACTGCAACCGTGCCCGGAGCGTGCGAGTGTGCGGGGGTGCACAGCACAGCAGTGCAGGGGAGTCTGCTGTATCCTGTTTTTGTAAAGGGCTTTTCCTCTTGGTAGTTGTAGTGAAAACAAACATGTGGGAGAACAATGGGGGTTTTTTTTCTGTTTTCCTCTGCATTTTTAAATACAATAAAAACGCCTATTGGAATTAAATAAAGCGTGTTAACAAAGAAGGGATACCTATACGTTAATGAGGAAATTAAGTGTAACAGTGTGAATCACAGGCACAAAGGTCACTTGCCTTCCTGATCTCAGCCTGTATTTTTGCTGTTGAAAGCCTATTCATGAAATACCTTGTGAAAACAGAGCACTGGTAAGGCAGAACAATGCCTGTGCCATAAAGCTGTTCTCTGCGGTGAAGGAGGGCCAGCTTCACACCCTGAGGAACGCCTGGCGCTGCTGCAGGACGGAGTCTTCTGAGTCATCATCGCAGCAGGGAGCAAAGGGGAGCCCGCAGAAAGGATTTCCTTGTTTCAGATAAACCTGCGGGTGTTTTATTTGTTGTGTCTGTAATATTTTGCAATACGTGAATAAGAAGAATCTGCTCCCCGGGGAGGGAGGACCCCTTGCCTCTGACACTGCTGTTCCCCACACAGGCACTGCAGACCCCAACCGCGTCCGGCTCTGACTCCAGCTGCGGATCAGGCTCCCGAAACCCTTCAAGGTGAGTTTCCCACACTGTAGCCATCCTCCTCGCCGCTCTCCCTTTTCTCATTGTCTTTTCTGAGTGCTGGATACCTCACCTGGATGCGGGTTTCCAGTATGTTTGTACAGGATGAGATTATTCATGCTACTACAAATCCCAATATTCTTCTGACAGTGAAACTTGCACTCGACATGAGATTAATTTTAAGAAAGCACATCCAGAGCTCTGCAGATATTACAGACTTAGGTTTGCTTTGCATTTGGAGGTCACGGTTTATTAAATAATCCCCTGTTGTCACTGGTGCCTCGCGTGTGGCTGTGTGTGGGCACCTTCCTGGCCCCGTCCATCAACGGAGGTGAGAAAGGCTGGGGATGTAGTGGTGGGAGCAGTTTTCATCCCAGTGTGTTCTGTTTCTGTTGAGATCCAAGTGCGTTGTGAAACTGATGTGAATTTGCAGGGATTACTTTAAGGGTGGAAGAAAGAAACAAGCTGCAATAATGTCAAAATACTGCATCCAGCATTATTTGAGGTGTAACATTTTGGATTTCTTTTGAAGCAGCATATCCTTTCAAGAATTGGTTTGCTTTTGTTCTGTTCTAACATGTAATACAAAGCTGAGAAAAACAGTTTTGAAGTGCCTGAAACGGAGGGGAGCAGATTTTTACCATCCTCCTCCTGAGAACTGTGCGCATTGGATTTTGGCTCTGACTCACCATGATGCTATATTTAAAAACCCTTTCAGAACAAGGCTCAACCTTTCTCACAGCTCTCTTCATAAAAAGCTGAACGTTGAAGTGATAACGTTCGGAACAAAGAACACTTAGTATAAACATTTAGTCTGTACTAAATAAATTACACTTGGTCTTACAGCCACATTACTGGTGACAGTTCATACAGCCTGCGCCCTTCCCCGTAATGCACCAGAACGAAGCAAATATACATCGTTGGGAAAAATTCCTTCTCTTTTGTCAAAGAGCCCAACTGCTGTCAGCAAACATATTGTGGGAATATGAATCTGGAAACAAACAGATCATTAGAGGGTGAGTTAAGGTTTTGTGATTTAATTCTAAACATGTTGAGTGAGGGAACCAGAGATGTGCCGCGCCAGGAAAACTGCACCAGAAGGGGTTTTTTCTCTAATGAAAGCTGGTACTTTTATTGAATGCAAAGTGCTTTGGGTGACAAAGATGGTTACATATGGAAAATATGAAGTTCCATTTGTTCTGGAGAATTATGAAGATCACTTGATTAGAAGTAACATTGCACCAATGCAAGTTTTACATTCTTTCCTTCATGGAAAGAATTCATCCATTTATAGAACCTAATTAACAAGGTACAACAATTTTTCAGTGTTCAGAAGAGAACGTATACGGAGGACCTCTGCTTGCACACAAAGTAGGGACTTGGGCTTGTGCAGACACCTCTCTGGCTGGATTACATCTGTGCTTTGCTCTATTGCAGCTATAATGGGGTTGAGGAAATAAAACAACGCCCCTGTTCAGAGCATCCTTGGTGGGCTGTGCCTGCAGCGAGCTCACGGCGCTGCCCAGCCCGCACTGACTGCAGGAGCCACTTGGGCTGAGGACCGTTGGGAAGTGGGGGAGCCAGAGGACCTCTTTGGAGGTCTCCTGAGAGGGCTTGGGAATCAGCTGTGGAGTGCTCAGAGGGCCCTGCTGTTCCCAACAGTTTAGAGAAATGCGGTCAGAGGTGGCGGGGTGGTGGGAATGCCCTGGAGGGGGCAGGAAGCCAGGCCCCATCCCTGGGTGTGAGATGCTGCATCCCCTGGGGCGGACCAAGTGACGGCGACCAGGCTTGTGCCTCTTCTGGGCTTTCATTCTTCTGATGCATCCTAAAGGTCTCCTCCCCCATGTCTAGACACATCCTAGAGAAAGGATATCCCGATCTGCCCCAGGCCCTGCTCTGCAGGGAGAGTCACAAGGCGGGCTGTCCTTGTGTATTTTGGCAGATGCTGGAGCTTTGCTCTCAGAAGAAAGCTGCTCTGGTCTCTCTCCCCTTCCCATAGCCGCACAGCTACTGTATTGGTCCTGTCGCTATTCCAGTGGCAGCCTGAGCTGCTCCGTGGTACCAAAGAGGAGGCTGGGGTGAAGGAACAGCAGGACGTGTCCACCTCAGAGAGCATCACCGAGCCCACACAGATCTGCACGTCCTCAGAGGATGCTTCTCTTTACAGCACCTATCCCCGGAGCGCTTTCTTCAGGCAGCAGCAGCCCTGGATGCCACTATCATTAGTGCTTTTCTGCATGGTGCCATGCTAATGAAAACTGAAAATACCCTGAGATATTTAACCTTGCCCACCTGCCACTTCCCCTCCAGCACTGTCCAAGCACAGCCTGGTTTTCCCTAAAATTCAAGGATCTGCTTCCTGCAATGGTCCAAGGATGAGCATCCCGCCTGCACCATTAACCTAGAGACAAACAGGATGAAACAGGGAGAAAATGCTAATTCTCCAAAGTCTTCAACAAGATGGCAAAACACTTGGCTTCCACAGGAGCAGAAAAATGCTTTTTTTGTCTCTGCAAAGCCAGCTCACAGCCTCATGAGCTGCTTGTGGCTGGGAGACCCTCCCTGGGGGAGTGATGGAGCCTGAACTCAGAGGTGGCCTCAGCTGCCCCCACTGCTCGTGGTCCCTTCATTGGAGGCTTTCCCTGTGCCAAGAGCACACCTTTTCCCACCCAGCCCTTCTGCTGTGCTGTCTGTGGGCTGCTCAGGCTTCCAGTTATTCAAGGCTGAGTTGTGTTTACTGTTCATTTTATAGTGAGGTGGAGGTTGTTCAATACTTTCTGTTACTTCTTGCCATCTCTCACAATGCTGGTTCAAATCGTAATTAATGACGTGATCCCTGCCCTCCAAAACACCCCAACAGCTCTGGGGCTCCAGCCCACTGCCCAGGGTAACGCTCATGGGGGATGCGTGGGATGCACCGATGCTCATCACAGGGTGAAGGAGCAGCTTTTTGCTGCCCTTCTTTTCCACCCAGGAGAAAGCACCAATGCAGGAGCGGGCTGCACGGGAGCACTGCCTGGAGATGCTGGGCTGCAGCAAGAAGATACCAGATGATAATTTCAGAAAACCTGCCCGTTGGGATCTGAGGCTGCGTTCAGCAGTGGTAATGGCCAGGATAACGCAATGTTTATTGCACACAGGCATCTGCAGTGGCCTCAAAGACCTGGATGTCTGACCGCCCTGCTACATGCATCAAAACCCCTGCTAAGAGTTTCAGCCCCAAATTCAGCCTCCAAAGCTGAATGGTGATGGTATCACATTCGCTTTTCATTTTTGTGTAGGCACCATGCCTGTGCAGTTATAACACAGCTGATTCTGATTTTCATATAGTTCATTGTTTACTTATGACTTACTATAAAGTTGAGCTTGTCTTATTTATGAGCAGCCATGAAGATATGGGATTTCATCCACTGGGTGATGACTCATTGGGTTGGACTCTTTAGCTCCTAATACGTGACATATTTTGGACTATTGGATGAACAGCATTTCTGCGTGAGCCCAAATTAAATGCAGTGAATGGAAATAATAAGTTATTTGGTTTTTAAAATCATGTTTGTAGCTGGGTTTGTGCTGGTTCGGCTCCCGGCTCGTTCCACTGATGCGCACAAGGGCAGGACGAGTGACCGTACAGCTGTGGTGGAGGTGAGGAACAGCATTTTGGGGTCAGACTTCTACACACGTCAGGGACAACTTTGCTTTGTTTCTGTTGCACAAGGAAAAGCTTTGCAGTGTAGGAGCGCTCAATACTTTCGATGAACTTTAGTGACTGCAACACTTCTTGTGCTGCTGCAAACAATTTGAGAAACTAATTTGTAAAATCACTCATAAAAAAAAAATCTCATGTTCTTTCTGTAATAATCAAGCTCCTTGGCTAGAAAAAGAAACACAAACCTTCAGAAAGAGCAGCTCAGCAGGGGAGTATTTTAGCTGCTCTCATCCTGGGCATGCTCTCCCCTCCCGTGGGTGCATCATGCCCGGTGAGTGCAGCAGGAAGGATTCATGCACAGTCAGAAACGTTGCCCCTGGTAATGCTCAACTATGTAGGGAAAAAAAAAATCCCTTCCCCCCTCCTCCTGCCCACAGCTCTCACAGATGGGACAGGTACATGGGGAATGTTGGAGTAACTTCGTCGCAGCGAGTGCTTGTTACGGTTTACGAGTTTTTGTGGCCAGGAGCCCCGCCAGCAGAAATTTATGCCTCCATTTCGGCGGTAACGATGCTTCCCAGAGCTTTCGGCTGGCGGATGGCTGGGAGGCAGTGGCAGGGCGTGTGGGGGACTCACCATGACATAAC
>NW_010201451.1:58152-67906 GCF_000695765.1 Mesitornis unicolor
CAGCACAGCCCCTTCCCTCCCTCCCACTCGGCTGCGGTTTGCAGGGATGTTCACCAAAGTAGACTTCTTCCTCGTTTTGTGGGGGCTTGTCCCATGCTGGGGGTGTGGGAGCTGGCCAGTGCCCTGCAAGGGGCAGGTTTGGGCCCAGCCCTGGCCCCACAGGGAGAGCCCCACAGCCATGGCCACGGCCAGCAGCAGATGATGGCAGTGTGAAATGTTTGCTTGGGGGGCTCACCCCTTCCGGGCGTAGGAGCCAGGCAGACCTTGCCCATCCTGCCTGTCCCCTGCTCAGCCCTGCATCTGCAGACTCGGGCCTGCGTGTGGCACCCACTCAGGGGGGTTGTTGCTTCGCCATGTCCCGCCCAGCTGTGCGCACAGCTGGACCACGGCACAGGGCTTCGTTTCTGACCCTTGGATCCCTCCCAGGCTGTGATCCAACCTGCGGCTGAAGTGCCTTCTGCAAAGCCCCCTGGACAGCAATTGCCTTTACCACATCCCTCCGTCCTATAACGCCAGTGGCTAAGCAGACTTTGTGCTAATATTAGTGTTTCGGAGAGCTGTGTGAGGGCTTGGGATTTGGCAGGAAGAGAAACTGCAGGCTGCATGAGCTGCTGCTCTCCTGCCTTGAGCCTTCGAGACTGGAGTACGAACGATGAAGCCGTTTTCCAGTTGCACTCGACCAGTTTGCAGCCACTTCATCACACCCCCTGCTTTGCTGCTGGAAACTTGCTGCTGTCAAGGAACCAGGGAGAGGATTTTTGCTTTACAGAAGGAAAATTTGCTGCTGCTGTGAGAACTACAGAAAACACCGTGGGCCAGTGGCTCCCCAGGTTTGCATGTGGCTGGGCACACCACCACTGAGGCTGGCAAAGGAGCAGGAGGAAAAAGGACCAAAGTCTGTGCAGAACAGAGGAAAAGTTTTGTATACAAAGTTCAACAAAAAGTAGATCAGTCCAGAAGACCATTGCTGTGCAGAAAGCAGAAGAAGGAGGTGTCTTGTGGGTATGCCTGGCCCTGCTGGCATGTGTTGCAAACAAGGGTGGGGTTTCTGGTCCGCAGAAGAGCTGCTGCCACCTCCCTCCCCAGGCGTGAGCCCCAGAGAGGCCAAAGGCAAACAAGGGCCATCGAGGGTGCCTGGACGGACACCATGCTGTGCCCAGGCAAGCAGTCAGTGCCTCTGAGAGGGCAGTGGTGATAACCCAGAGCTTTGCAAGGCTCCCGCAGTCCTGCCCATGCACCAGTGGGGTCCCCGCTGCCAGGCCCCCATGGGGCTCCCACGTAGCATAACTGGCCCTAGCTGGATCACCTCCATCCTGCTGCAACCCGTGTTATCACCACGGCTGTAAAGATAAAGCCACTTACCTGAGGCTGCTGTATCTGTATCTCACTTCCTTCTGCCTTGTCTACCACCACCATTGCAGCAATGGGGCAGCTGGGACTAAGGCACGGTGGCTATCCCCAAAAAAGAGTCTCAAGCCATGCCCCAATCCTGTTCCCCTGTTACATTTTGCTCTTGTTCACTTTGATTAGCAGGACTGGTCTTGGTGGGGCTCCTTTCTTCCTCTCTGTGTCACACCAGCCTCTCTGCTGGTGTTTTAACCCGAGGGGAAGCCAGGATGTGCAGGGCTCACAAAGACAAGGTTCCTTGCTGGGAGCGCTGTACCAGATGGCTGACGTGAGGTGCAGTGCCAACTGCTGCAGTATGGCTGAAATGCACCGTTCTTTGATTGAAAAAGATCTATTTTTACTTTTTAGTCCTTTTCAATCAGACAGCGTGTGACCAGGCTCGTTCTTGATATCATCTCCTGTTCCAGGTCTTTGTCAGGCACAAGAGGAGCAAGAGGTGCCAGCTGCCCAGCTAGCTCCAACAGTAACACCTTTCTGATGCCATCTTCTCCCAGTAGCATACCCTTTTATTTTTAGCTGGTGATTTTGGAGCTGCTTCTCTAAATTGAGGAATCGCTGTTGTGAGACAAGCAGGAACACGGAAATGTGGGTTTTCGCCCTACAAGACAAGGGCAGATTCCAGAGCAGAGCAGGGGTCCCCGTAAGTGAATCTCACAGTTTTTAGGAAAGGTTTACACCCAGAAAAAGCTCCTGGGAATTGGTAAGGCGCAGATCATGCCGTGTAGATGGGTGATCTACTCAGCTTTCTTCATGCCCTGTTTTCTCCCACCTGGGGGCTCCAGTTTCTCCAGACAAAGCCCGTGGAGCCATCCCTGGACCCCCAGCCCCCCGTTGCTGCTGGAGTCTGTACCAGTACGCACAGCCTAGGGTTTCCCGAGCTGCCACCTTCCTCCCGCCCACCCCAGGCTGGTGTCTCCCATTATCTCCTGGGACAGTGGCAACACCTTGCCCTTTTCTCTCAGCTGGTGCTTTTTGCACCTGCACGCTCACCTCCACCTTTCCTCCTCACAGGGTGTTGCTGGGCAGAGCTCAGCCACAGGATATTGCTACGCTGCAATATATTAACAGCAGAACTGACAGCTATGCGGGGGGAACGGTGGCTTAAGGCCGGTGACTTCTGGTCAGGTCCAAGTGCTTTTCTTCCACCCTTTGTTATTCCTAATTCTCACCCAAATCGATGGGATGTTGCCCACAGGGGCCTTTGCTGTTCCTTCTCGTTCTGCAATGCATTCAAAAGGTTAGCTCCCTTTAAGCAAAGAAATGCCCCCAAATGTATGGCCTCACACATACAACTGTTTATGGAGGGAGTTAAATACCCTAATTGCTTGGCTGAATCAAGACCAGGCTGCCAGCACCGCACTGGGCTGAGCAGCAGAACAATGCATGGCCCTTGTGTTGATCTACGCCAGCCAAGGTTTATCAGCCTGGGTAGAGGCTAATAAAGTAGCTTTCAAAATGAGTCACTAGACTTAAGGCTTCTTATGCAAGATTTCTGTCTGGGAATATTTTTGTGAGAAAAGTTTGGAAAAAAAGAAAAGAGAGTGACTTCAGCCTTTTACAGCAAGCAAATCCACTTAAAGTGGGTTTTTTTTGATTGATTATTCACTGTCATGAGAACACTGCAACAGGATGGTAGATGTGAGCGCTGCACAGTATCGCGCCTTTCTTCTGAAATAGCCGGGCTCTGCGTGTTCTCACTCACTCCATGCACCGGCATCCTCATTCGCGTGGCTGCCGCATCCCAGGGTGCGCACCAGGAGAGACGAACGCCCTCCCCCTTGGCTACACATAGGTCAGGAGTTCTGTTTATGTCCCAGAGAAAGGCTTTGGTTTGTTTAAAAATATATGCTGTTCCCCTGGAAAGCGTTCCCTCCTCTGCTTCTTCCAGCTGTCCCAGGGAGGAGCTTGGCCTCTCTGCTGCAGTCACACACAGCAATTCATCTGCACCCCAGGTTAAAACAGCTCCTGAGGAGCAACCAGGGAACACCTGGAATTTTGTGCACTCCACAAGCTCTGGCTGGTGTGAGATGGTTGATTCTGGTTGTACACCACTGCCCCTGCGAACTCCAGCTCACGGAGTAAAAGCGCAAGAAAAGAAGCTCAAACTCTGAGAAAAATGGAGCTTAGGAAGGGAGCCCCAGTTGCTCTGAATGCAAACATGAGCAGTGGGTAAAGCTGGAAGTAAGCAGAGAAAATGTCTAATGAGGACCGTGCCTGCGGTATCTGATACGGGCAGGAAGCTGTGATTAGATGCACACTGGGGCATTGTGTGCTTTTGTATGGGATCTGACTTCCCAGGTAATGAAATCAGATCCTGAGTTATTTTAAAAATGAGTTGCTCTTTCAAATTATTTTTCGACTTCGTGTTTGATATGTCAAGGCATATTTATCTGGGTAAGGTACGTTTCTCTCGGACGCCCACAACACGGTCATCACTGCGTCCCTGATGCTCAGCTGGGAGCGGGCACTTCCAGGCATCACCCTCAGGTACCAACACAACTTTTATTTGGATTTTGCAAAGTACACTTTTCTCAATTAAAATAATCTTCACAATTTAGAAGTAAAAAAATACCCTGCAGCAGTTTATTAAGTCAGCCCCCTTTTTCACAGATGCCAGTTCCATCTGAACCTCCTTCCTCTGCTCCCTAAAAGCCCAGAAAAATAGACAAACTTTGCAGCATTTCCATAGGAACAAGCAGGGAGGGTATTTTGGACAAAGAAACAAGGTGAATTCCTGAATGAGGCACACTCCCAGGGAATGCCCTGCCCTTGTCCAGTATGTGCTAAATGGATCCCAGTTCGGTTGTCTGCCCTGGTTTTGGCTGCTACAGGACTTGCAGCCTGTGGCAAAACCAGGGCTTTAAATGCCAGCCATGAGTCTCTCCAGGATCCAGCACAACAGCAGGACTGTGAGTTCTGGCAAAGCACCGTGTTTGCCAGATGGATGGCTGCTTTTGGCACCAGTTTCAGCTTCTGGATACATATATAACACAGCAAGATATATATTTACATACATAATGCAGCAAGACCTCTACATAGAGAAGAAAAATAATATTCTTCCAGACACAGAGAGATGAAAAAATGCCCCAGACACAACTGCTACTATAAGCTACTGTTGCCTAAATAGACTTTCAAATGATAAATTTCGATACAAATTCCAGGACAAAGTTTTCTATTTTTCAGCATATTTCTAGAGATTTCTCTGCCCAGAGACATCCCTCAGTCCGATTTGGACTGAACTGCTGCAGTGTGCTCTCGTATGGCTGTCTTCCCTGAATAACAGGGATAGGAGGAAAAAGAAGATGGAAAAACTCAGAACAAGTTGTATCAAATGTCCTAGCCAATATTTGTATAAAGCAGAACTTCTTTGCCTTCCACGGAGCTGCTGAATAAGGAAAATGCAATCCATGACGCAATCCATTGAATTCATGCTTTGACTTGAACGGCTTGTCTTGGTTTTGCTTCGCTTGGTAGAGATCGCGGTGAGGAAAGGAGAGGCTTAATGACTACTTCATCAATTGAGAAGAAACACTTCTATTGTCTTTTAAAACTCAGTAAAGAGTGTGCTGGGAGAAGAAAATGTGCGGTATCTTTGGAAACCCTTGATGTGAGAGGCTGGGTGCTGCTCCTGGGGACCTGGCTGTGTTTGCTGAGCCAGGATTGGTGCTGCCGGCTGCGCGGCAATGCCATTTATGGTCACTTCGTCACAAAATCCCATTGAGATACGGCATCTGTGGCGTCTGAAAACCCAAACCTTTAACTGCTTTGAGCCTCAGCTTCTCTGTCTTTAACGTTACTGGCTGAGTGCTGGATTAGTGGATGAGTCTCCCTGCGGCGCTGCGAGGATTAGCATCTGCACAGGGTTTTCAATGTGCTATAATTTATTTTACGTTTTTTGTTGTGCATGGCTTTTGTTGCAATGCACAATGCTGTCCTGTGTTTGGACAAGGCTATTGTAATTTATAAATATTTAAAATCTCATTATAAATTTCTGGAGCAAGCTGGGTGCCGCAGCCCTTGGCCCAGTTATTCTTTTTCCAAGACATTACCCTGACGACTTCCAAGCTTCAACAGCCCCAAGATACAAACCCTCGCGGTGCAGCAACTTTGACAGAAGCCTGTGGAAAGGATGGAGGCCTCTTGCTGGCTTTTCACCACATGTTTCTGCTGAGATGTGATGCATCTTCAAAGCCATTTGTGTGGGGTTAGTTGTGGTGGGGGAAACAAATCAGCACTCCTCATGTATTAGCACCACCACTGAGATCTGTAAAAGATGACATTTCTAGTTGCACAGATCCTTAGAGGGGTGATAACTGAACCGTGATCTGCTGGTGGTGGAGAAAAGCCCTTCCACCTGTGAAGAGTCAGCCCTGAATGAATGGAGGTTGGATTAACATTTGATATTAATTCTGATCCTTGTCCTCTTATGATCAAAGCAAGCTGTTGCTGAATAATGCATCAAGCGGAGAGCACATACAGCATCCCAAATGGCCGGGATCTCTCATAAATAGCCCATGATTCAGAGGAATCCAAGAACATATCATCACATGGCCTGTGATAACGTTGATTACTCCGAAGCAGACCTCAGACTTTGTTAGTCACCCCATCATGCGCTGCCTGACCACTGATGTCAGCGAGGGCCTGCGCCGCCACTCCCCATGCGCTTCTGCTTTTGTAAACCAGGCTTCGACAGACCTGTCCTGAGTGAAGCAGCTGAGGTCGGGGCTGCTGCTTCCCCCGTTAGGGTGCTCCAAAAAACTAACAGCAAGTGTCCGCTGCAGAGTCCCACAGCCCACTTCCAGGGCCCCCAAAGATGTGATTAATTATCTCAGCTGAGATTAAATTTCTGTTAAGGATTATCGCAGATCCCAGCAAGAGCAGCAGCAGACCTGTAAAGGCCAGCCAACTTTTATTTACCTTTACAGTTTGAACTATGCTCCTAATTTTTTTATTCTTGCCTACAGAGCAACTCCCTGTAACTTCACAGACCCTATTGCCACACTCTGGTTTGAGAGACATTCTTCAATGTCTTTTTGCTAAAAACAGAGAAACCAAATGACTTTACAATTCATTCCAATTGTCAAGGCTGCATTTTCAAACACAAAATATTCTGAGCTGTTCTATGATAAAACAGTAAGTATGTGGCAGTGGAAGACCTCTGCTGCTGAATAAACAGGGTCTTTTTAAGCCCAGTCTTGCAATGAGCTATCCTAAAGAGGGAGGAAGAGTATTTTTAAAGCAGTGGAAAAAATTCAATGCTGTGTTTTTGCAACTGCTTAAAGGGAACCGCAAAAGTAATGAGTGTTCTTCCTTCCTTATATCTGCATCCAGTGAGCAAAGGAAGAGCCGGGATGGAAAGATCCTTGTCATATAGGAAAAATCAAAAGAAAAACTATCTGTCCCAGAGGGCAGTGTTGAAATCTCCCTCCCTCTCTGCGTATATATTTATGTCCACATAAACATCTACTCATATAAATATACTCATAAGGTATTTCTGCAAGGCATACATTAGTTCATTTGTAATAATATACAGTACCTAGATGATATTCCAGCAAGTACAGATTCATGGGTTAGCTTGTTTTTACTTCTCTGCCTCCTGATGAAACTTGAAACACGTCTTCACTTGTGTTAAAGTGTCTTCCAACTTCATTTCAAAGGAAATCAGATTTTTCAGGCCAAACGTGAACCCAAGAAGAATCCCATCAGAGCAGCACAGGAGGCCTCCCTCACCAGCAGAGGAGGCCAAGGCACTGATGCCAGAGGAGCTGCCTGGCACAGCGGTCACTGCCACAGCTGGTGCCACACTTGTGGCCAGGCAGCTCCCAGAGATAGTGCCTTTCCTGATCTCAAAGACCTATGCAAGCGACAGGGTGCACGCAAGAGTACTCCCCTCTGCTGCCCATCAACCAGAAACGCTGCTCAGACCACAGCTGGGAAGGTCATCTGTGAAAGGGAAGGAAGGACGGAAGGACAGAGGATCTGTTCCTCAGAGCAGAAATTATTTTGCTTTTTTAAAATTCTCTTCCCATAAAGCACTCTTTGTTTTTCGATAATTGTGAAAGCAGTCAGGATGCAAAAGACCGAATTCTGTTTAAAAGCCCTGCGATGTGCAGGGAAGGGCGGCTGTGACTTGGGCTGCTGCATCCAGGCCACCAGCATCTCACCAGCCCCAAGTGGTCCCAGGCAGTGACAGCCCCCACTGTGCTGTTGCCCTTCTCCTGAAGCTGGTGGGGTGAGCTGGGCTTACAGCTCTGCACCAGCCCTTTGCTGAGTGCTTCACAGCTGCTTTCAAGTGTGAAGGCTGCTGGTGGGATGGATGAAGGGGTGAAATGGTGCAAAACCACTCGAAGAAACCTATGCGTGTAGAACATGCTGTTCCACAACACATCCTTGGGATGAAAATTGTCTTTGCTGGGTCTATAGAAAAAAATATTTTTATTGAAAGTTTTAGCTAAATACTTAAATAAATAATTAGTTAAAAATTAAGGACCAGCACTGATTTTGCCCTTTTCCTTCTGATTTTTATTCTCTTCTTTCGCTATAGGAAAAAATGGCTGAAGTTTCAACTTCCAATGTGGCCTGGGCATAAAATGATATTGAAGAGCATTACTAGCTGCAGGAGTGGAAGGGAACTGAAATTAAAATGTTATAAGCAATCAGCTAATCCGGATGTGGAACGGTTGCTAAGGAGTCCCAACCCAGGCCAAAGTCGATAAGCAATTAGCATCTATTAAAAAACGAAGTATAGGATGATGGGAGAAAAGGCTCCGTGTTTCCAGCCTGCTTTCTCCTGGGCTGGACCAGCCTGTGCCAACAGCAGGGAGCTACTCGTGGGGGCACAACCTGCCCTGGCTGGGACACCTTCATGGCCTGTCACTGGTTTTACTCTGTAAATAAAATTCCTCAGCTAAAGTCAGTTTGTATTCGAATCCTTCTTGCTGCTTGGCTCAATGGTTTGAGGAAAGGGCAGTGGCTGCTGTGCCACCTCAGCCTTTCAGTATATTAAATCTGATCTCTGATTCACAGAATCACACAGAACCACAGACCGTTAGGGATTGGAAGGGACCTCCAAAGCTCACCCAGTCCAATCCCCCTGCCGGAGCAGGAACACCCAGATGAGGTTACACAGGAAGGCGGCCAGGCGGGTTTTGAATGTCTGCAGAGAAGGAGACTCCACAACCTCTCTGGGCAGCCTGGGCCAGGGCTCTGTCACCCTCACTGAGAAGAAGTTTCTTCTCCAATTTCAGTGGAACCTCCTGTGTTCCAGTTTGTGTCCGTTACCCCTTGTCCTATCATTGTTTGTCACCGAGAAGAGCCTGGCTCCATCCTCGTGACACTCACCCTTTAAATATTTATAAACATGAATGAGGTCTCCCCTCAGTCTCCTCTTCTGCAAACTAAAGAGACCCAGCTCCCTCAGCCGCTCCTCATAAGGGAGATGCTCCACTCCCTTGATCATCTTTGTAGCCCTACGCTGGACTCTCTCCAGCAGTTCCTGTCCTTCTTGAACTGAGGGGCCCAGAACTGGACACAATTCCCCTGATATTTTGAAAACAGGAGGTGATGCTGCTTACTGGTTGGGGAGCAGTGGAAGTTTAGGCATAACTCCCACTTTACCTTATCTTCATCTTCACTTCTATGTTACTGTCTTCTGAACAATTTCATCTAATAAAACAGATAGTCTGGGGTAAGGAGCTGTTCGGTCACTGGAGAGAAACCACAGTGTCACGGCTTAGTAAATGCATTAGAATAAAACCCTGGAAAGAAAATTGTTGGAAATCTGCATTCTAATTTTAGCGGTGAGTGGCTATGGTAATTTAATTAAATTAGACTTTATTGATTGTGTTTCCATTGATTTTCTTTCTCTGACAGACTCTCGCATCTTTCAGTGACACAGCCTGGATGTAAATAGATACACAGGCATACACGTTTCTTGACATCGGTGGAGCAGCTCCCCACAGCAAAGCCAAGACCGATCGTAAGTGCGCGTGGGATGGGGAGGGCAAGCGGGTGGGCACAGGCTTCCCTGGGGCAGGGACACCTCACCGCAGCTTTCACTGATGGAGTAAGTGCCATGAGATGTGTCAGCAACCTGAACACAGCATGTAGCGACTGTGTACGGGGTAGCTCTGTGGACTCTTCACTGTCATCAGATGAGTCAGCGGCAAGTCACGGCCTTGCATGTCGGCAGGGAGTGGCGCGCCAGGAAATCAGTCACAAAAGCAGGGGAAAAAAGAAGAGACATCCCCCCCACCCCCCCGAGAATTCAAGCTGTACATGATTCCTTTTTGAAGTTTCTATTTTCTTTAAATGGTTGATAAGATCGTGTCTATCAGTACAGAGGATG
>NW_010201452.1:0-46310 GCF_000695765.1 Mesitornis unicolor
AGGCTTCGTCCTGAGCACCGGCGGGGTGCAGGCAGCAGGCCGTTGGAAAGTGGTGTATGCCAGGCTGCGAATGTTCAGTCCCTTTCCTCAGAAGCCATGCTTTGTAAATGATTAATGTAGTGGTTCAGTGATTGCACTTAAAATGTGCTCTCGCGTGCAGTCGTTAGTTGTTTTAGAAAGCGTTAATTAAAAATAATATTCCGTATGTTCTTTGATAACTTCTCCCCAGTAAAGGAGAATTGCTTGGCTTACACCTTGGGCACTGAAGAGCTGCTTTCGGGAATGGTTAAGTTGAACTAGGTAAGTCTATGCAAGTGGGAGGTATGGGTGGAAATCTGAATGATGGCAGGGGCCTCCTCATTAGAGGATTTAGAAACATAATCCCTTTTCCTGGTTGTAGGACTGGCCTGCGTATTACCACTTTGGACTGCTGCTTCCTCATCTCTGACCTGGGACTTAGAGCAGCTTTTTCCTTTTGAGATCTGCTGATGAAAGTAACACTAAGTATTACAGTCACAGGGTCCCATGAATTTAACTTTGGCTTTTAAAGCCATGTAGCATTTTAATGCACCAAAAGCTGATAAACCTATAAGAAATGTGTACAGTTAAGTTAAGAGCTGCAGAAAGCTTTCCTAATAAAATATTAGGGAATATTCCTCACTAAAGCCTCATCAGTGAATGTTTTGATGTGATAACAAGTAAATTCTGTCACTCCAGTCTTTTCTGGAAAAACTCCAGTATTTGTATGTGAAAAAGATGGATGAAGGAAGATGAGGAAGAGAAATTTCTTTTGAATTTATTCTTTGTTCCTAAGTTCAGCATTTTAATTGTTTGGATGGATGCTTTTGTACTTGTCCGAAGCTCGCTCGCTCTTGTGCTGTCCCGCTCTCAAAGTACGTGGAGAAAACTGAGTGAACCGTTAGAGGTCAGCACTTGTACTTGGGAAGCATCAGGTAGTGACCAGTGAAAGTAACCAGCTGCTTCTGGTCTTAGAAGGGCATCAACACTGAGAAGGACTTGGAAAGTTTTATGGGTCTTGCATTGCAGAACTAAGCTCTGGGTGTACTGCGAGAGGAGAATTACTGAGTAATTTTCCTTTATTGCTTAGTACTCATGATCCAGTAGTTCAATTTCTGTTTCTGTGATTTACTTGGGAATGATAGGGAGACAGTATTCTGACACCACTGCAGTTGTTTTGTGTTCTGTTTTGTCTGTCATTTCCTTTGCAGTGACCCAGAGCGTGACTGGTTTTTGTAAGAATCAGCACGTTTTCAGTAAAAAATACATAAATAATAGCAATGGATAGAAGCTGCTGGAGTGAATGAGCGTGAAATTCTGGCACCAAAACTGTTTCTGAAGTTTGAACAAGTCCCAGATTTACTTCAGCTGTTCTATACTGCTCTGGTCTTGGTGCATTAGGCTTCTGACAGCATGCATGGAGCTTTTGGGAGGAGGGCATTGGGGTTGTAGTAGCGGAGCTTAGTTGACCCACTCCTAACCCACAGTGTTTCACTCCTCACAAACTTATTAAATGTCAGGGGAAAATAGGTATCTTTGTGGATCTTACTCTCACAAGTTGAACTTCTTTTGTAATCAACTCAGACTAGTTGGTAACAATTGAAAAGTCAATGAACCAAAGCGTTTCGTAATGAGGCAGTCCTTAGGCTGACTGAAGTAAGACTCAAATATCCTAGTGATTCATTTGTTCTCAAGATAAACTCTGCATTCTTTATGTTAATCGAATTACGTTACAAACTGCTGGAAAACTGAATTTGGCAAGACTTGACAGGCTAAGGTTTCTCGTTTTGTATGGAAAATATGATAATATTACCAATTTGTGAAACTGAAAACCGTTTGAAGATTCAGAAAATGTTTTTGGCAGTTCCTCAAGGGAACTTTTATTGGTTCACCTCTTTCAATTTGTTTTCAGTCTATTGCTTTTCAAAGTGCTTCCAGAATCCATCAAAGATTATTGTTCATTTATGTTGCTTTATGTCAAAATGATACTTAGCAAAATATTCTCAGAAGTGGGGAATATCCAGTACAGAAGTGATGGATAATACTAAACCTCCAGCTCTTACAATTTCTCTGTTTTAAATACACTGAGTTATGAAAAGCATTCTTCAAAGTGATTATTGCCTCTTCAGTGAACACTTGTGGGACTCTAAAATAACTGATCAGCTTTAAGTCAGTAAGTGAAAGTGAGTGTTCTGTTCTATATATATAATTAGACATCTTGATGATTCAACTGTAGACATTTCTGTTTTCCCTGAATGCAGTCCCATTGTTTTCATTCATATTTGCTTTCTTCTCAAGAAAAAGTCTGTGCTTGATTATTTCTTTCTTCTGTGTCCTGAAGGCACAGGAAATTTGGGTTTATCTTGGCTGTATCTACACTGCTGAAGATATTTGCACCATAGCGTACTCCCTGCCTGCACACAGGCTAGGTTAAGACCTCTGGATGTGATGGTGCCTTTCATACCAATGTACCCACTCCAAGAGCCCAAGAGTCTGGACGTCACATGTGCCCCTGTGGCCCTGGGAGAGGCTTGCATCCAGGTAACAGCGTTGCTTGGTTGCTTGAATTCCGACCAGTTTGTTTTATTCAGCATGTTGTTTTGAGCAAAACAGGGAACACATCTCAGCTGCAGAGCCAACAATTGATTGTTAGGCTCATTAAGATCTTAACAGTCAAATCAAAGACTTGGTATTAGTCCAGATACTACCACAGTTCAAGCTGTATATGGTTACAGTGATATAGGCACAAACTTTAATACCAGACCCTTTCTCTGGTGTTATCTTTGCCCACCCACTCTCCCTCTGGGACTTGACTGGCTTCAACTGAGAGGGGGAATTCTTTACAGCAAGTCATCAGCACCCTGAATCTTTCCCTGACAGGAAGAGGATGGTGATGCTTTCTTCCTGCTTGCCTTCAGACCATTTGGGATCATTTTTATATGCTTGCTAAAACACTGTGCACCTTGCCCTTTATTCTGTGCTGTTCTTTTCTGTACATTGATTCATGATTCCATATTGTATTTGAATTTACATGTGGTGTGTTTTACATATGTTGAGTACTTGTTCTGTGTTCTGTAGATTGCCTATAAAACTGGTCGTACCCAGCTCCCAAGGCTGTTGATGACCAGTAATGGGGCAGCAGTGAGATGTTACAGCTTAGGGCCCCAGCGTTGTCCTGTGTTTGTTCTTTCGGGCCCATGCAGTCACCCTGTGCCTGTACTCCCCTATGCTGCATTTTTGCAAGGGTTGTAGGTAGTTCACTCTGCACAGAGTAACTACTTGTTATTGTAATTTATAAACCTAAGTGTAACAGTAGGTGCTAGACAATTGTACAAAGCTAAGCAAAAAGCTAAAACAAGTTAGGTCAGTTCCCTTAAGGTAAGCTCCAGGCACTCAAGATGAGTTCAGGCAAAGTCTGACAGGTTTTGTGGCCCATGTTGTTAGATGGAAATGAAGCCTTTGGCTTCAATGACAGCACCGCTTTGTGTGGGTTACAAACACAACTACTGTTTTCAGTGGGTGTTTTCAGTCAGGATGACTGTAATAGCAGGAGGTCTGTGTAACAGCCCTCCAGGGTACTATTTTAAAATTTTATATTACTTTAGTATTTGAATATATTACTTTATATTTTTTTTTTTGCATTCCCTTAGATTCTGTCCTGTGGAGACAGAACTTAGGCAGTCTTGTCTGTGCATCCTCTAGAGCACAGGTTGTCCCCAAAATTCTGCCTGTGTTTCATTTTGGGCGTCATGTTCCCTTCAAGGAGCGAGATAACACTTGTTCTGCACAGGTGTTTGTGAGGCCAGGACTTAGGATTGGAGCTGTTTAGGAGTGGGGATGTACCCTGATACATTCTAATGTTCTTACATTACCTCAGTTTTGCACTCATGAGCGTATCTGGAGGTCTTCATTACACTGAAAAACAAAGAGGATAATGTGATTATGGTTAGGTGTATACTCTTGAAATATCTTTAATAACTACATCATTTCAGAAGCAAAAAGAAAGGTCATTACTAATCATCTGAATGTTCGCAATAACTGATACCTTCCAGTATGTGTTTGCCAGTCTCTAGGACAAGTGATTTCAAGCATAGCTTGGCTTCTTTCTGGGCTTTGCAGTGCAGTTTTAGTTTTCATCAGAATCCTCTCTGACGTTTTAGGCGTGTGATTTATTTGGAACACTTTGAAAATATTTAGGTGCTTAAAAAACATTATGTTGGGAAGTTCCTCCATAAGTAAAGAAAAACACTCTTTTTCCAAATAATTCAGTATTCATTTCCCAGCAGCTTCCCAGTTTTTTATCTGTTGGGATATTTATTTCCCTAATTCCTTCCTGATAGATTATGAGGGCAATCAAATTCCAGTCACTGGAGAGAGAGGTGTGCTTACAGGGAACTGGGCCAGAAAGCTTGAGTTTGTAATGAAACCTCTCTTGGCAGCTGATGTTTCTGCTTGGCTATGCAGTTCTGCATGTACAGACAGTGGAATAGAAGGCCGAGAAGCATGCTAATTTTATTTTATGGGGAAATAATATAGTGAAAATTTTACAGCTCATTTATGGGTATGTTTTATGCCCTGCAATGTAGAAGAGTTTTGATTGAAAGCTGCTCATCTCTGTGTGTGTGTGTAGTTTGCTTTACCACTTATAAATGGGCTAGGAGCTTATGTCATTCAACAGGCAGAGCTGATGGGCTCTGATGCAAGTCCTGTTTACTCACCCATTAGGATCCTGATGTCCTGAAGTGTGATTGAAGGGAGATAGATGGTGAAATAAGCTTGAGAGCTGTGAAGAGCGATGAGAGAGGGTGAGATGTGGGAAGCTGAGCATGGTCACTAAAATACTTCCTAAAATGATGAGAAATTCTTTTGACTGAGAAGGTCAGGAAAATTTTGGCTATATTTGCTCTGTTATAGTCTCAAGAAGTGTCTCCAAAAATACAAAATAAGATGTTTTTACCTTGAGATGAGGTGATTTTTCACTTTACATCAAAAGATAGGCTGCAGGAGCAGCTCTTCTCATTTTATACTTGCTACAGATGTTTACCACATACCAGCAGCATGGGCACTCTGATCAGATATAAAAAAACCTAAAAGGCTGTATTTGCATTTTCCTATAAAGCACATGACCCAGATGTGTGTGCCTCTGCCAGTTCCTGAAGGCATGAACCACTGGATGTTATAGGGTACAAGGGTACTTTCTGGAGCAAAGACTGTGATCCATAGGTACGGGCTCATTAGCGGTTAGAGACAGAATGGCCTCCAGCCAAATGGGACAGCGGATTTAACATTATCAGTGTCAGAAATTGAGATATGGAAGATTTAGTCCAGTTCTACAAATACTATCTCAATTCTAGGCACATGGATAAATTGTTCCTTTATTTGGTTAAAAAGTGTTTGAGTATGTTTAAATTAGTTTCCTGAATAGCTTCAAACTTCCACTTCTGTTTTGCTTTCCAAATGCTTCTTTTCCTCCTCTCTCTAAGCTGGAAGTGATTTCTTATTCTAGATTTAGCTGTGCTAACTTTCTGATTTCTCTTTTGGGGATGAAGTGCCTCAAACTACCGAGTGTAATACTAGTAGCATTCCTAGAGTGATGTCTGTCACATTTAGTATAAATAATAAAGCTAATGTAGCACAGCACGTGGCATAACGTTATAGGAGTACTGAATAATTTTACTTTTCTTTTTTAACCTTTCTTTATTAACTAAACTTTCTTTTCTCTCTCTCTAAATTGTTACAGAAAAATGCATTCTGAATGATAACTGCTGCTTGCTGAATTGAACCGCAAAGATCTCACACTTCACAGATGAAGATGATAAACCCAGGGAAATAATCCAGCTGCTGCCATTGTGACAACTGAAAGGTCCTTTGTGTCAAAATGAACGGTCTTTGAGAAAAATCTGGAGAGCAGTTAAATCTGGAAAATGGGAGAAAGAGTAAGGAGCCCAGATTCGGAACACAGCAGGGGATCAGATGAGGATAAAAATAGTGACTCCTGTTATTCAGATGAAGAGAATACATCTCATTCGTCTGGCCAGTCGCGAACGCTAAGCTTTCCATCTATAAGCCAAGAAAAACGAGGTCACAAAACAAAAACTTCAAACAGCCTTGTGCACTACCAAGGTAGGTAGACAGCAGAAATTGCTGCTTTGTAACTGCTCCGAAGAGTTAATTATCTTTGAAAGCTGAAATAAAGATGGGGAACTACCATTATGAGAATCTACAAGTAAGGTTCGTGTGAATTACGCTACAGGTGGCCGGTAGACTGAGACTGCTTTGTTAAAAACTGCAATTAACCTGATCCTGCACAAGGAGGATTTTAGGTGATTTTCAGTATCATTCAGATGTTTCTTAACAAGTGAACGTGGCTCTTAGCACAGCCTTTTGTTCAATCCTGCTGATGCTCTCTTTTTGTCTTTGACAAAAAGACTCAAGGCCAAGGACCCAAGGAAAGCTCTTACTATGCGGTCAGTAAAAGAGACGATGGTTAAAATTCCTCTGACAAAACTTCCCTGAAGATTTCTCTCCTGTGGAAGTCTAGTTGACCAAGCTTTACAGTGTAATACTGGGTACTTTCAAAAACCAAACAAATGAAATACCACTAATGTGGCAAGAGAGAGAAAGTGGTTTTGGCGAAAGTTAGATGCATGTGGAAATCCAAAGGAAAGTTTTTCCTGGTCCTTCCTTGAGAGTAAAATATCTCCAATCAGAGATGAAATAGCCGCACTATGAGCTCCCTCACACACACCTCACCTACATAAGCTGCTTTCTTGCTTGACATTGTGGGGAAGTGAACATCCCTACAAAAAGGGAGAGAATGGTTGTCCACATCCTGGGCTGAAAGAAGGATGTGAGGCCTCTGGCACACTTTGACAGCTTGTTCTAAATAGTTGCACACATTTTCTGGTGAAATCAGAGCATTTTCTGCCTTTCTCAAGCAAGTGCTCTGTTTCATTCCTGAGTGCTTGATACTGTAGGAATCATTTGGTCAGCATCATGATCTCAAGTGTGCCAGAAGATCAAACTGTGGATACTGAAGTTGCGCAGGGAGTGTATCTCTTCACATCCTTGACAGTGTTGGTGTCCTGGTACAACTGGGGTTTTGCCAAGCTTCTCTGTGTTCAGAAGTGGCATCTTCTCCATAGCAGCCGTGGGTTCGCTTTCTGGGAAACAAAAATTGCAGCTCCACTGTGCTGTTTAATTTGGAGGGGGCAAATGAAGGACTAGTTCCTTGATTACATAGCCAGAACTGAACGTAATTATTACGTGAAGGTATTGGGAATGTCGTGGTGACCTCGAAAGACACAATATATTCCCCAGTTTAACTACATGGTCAGAAATGCAAACTCGGTATTGGAATTTTCTGTTCTGCCCTAAATGTGGAGAAATTCTTGAAGGAGTTGGAAGTGTAGAGTTAATGGGAATACCTTGAGTTGGTGATAGGAGTGGCATCACTCCTGCAGTGCATGTATTAGATAATCTTTTCACACCTGAATGTGACAGAAATTAAAATTAAATTGCAAATTAAAAAACAACCTTCTTTTGTTTGCCCAAGCTGTGGAAAAAATGAGCAGCAAGCAGAAAATGAATGAGTCTTTGTGTAAAACACGTAGAGGAGATTATAAGAAATATTTTAAAGCTGTTACTTTTGCTGTAAAATATTCTCTGTAGGATAGAAATATGGTGAGCACCAAATAGGAGGAAGAATTTGCTGTCACACACACTCACTGTGTATAGGTACCTGCACTATTGCTGTGTCCCAGCTTTCAAGCCTGTGTTATAAGCTGCTGCTCAGTATGATTCTTAAAAAAACACTGATGTACCTTAATGAATTCTGCACTCTCTATACATTCAGTTGTTTTAAGAGATATTTTTGGTGGCTTATGTGATTCAATCTTTGAGTGTGGCTTGAGAGGCAAATAAGATAGAAACAAAATGTTTAGCTTTTATCTTGGGGATGATAATAAAATAGTAATATCAAATAAGAATGCAAGTGATGCATACTAGTAATCAAATAAGGGTACTGTGTGGAAAATAACTTGTGATACAGGAATAAATTATTCAGGGGAGAACTGAATTTTCATGGGATTTATGCTTTTGCTTTGGAGGCTTTTTGCACTGAGCCTTTGAAATGTGCTGTTTTGTCTGTAAGCATGGCAGCTGGATTTGGAAATACTACTGCATTTGTCTGAGAGAATTACATCTTGCATAATACATAACCAGCTAACGCTCAGCTAATTGTTGCCATTTTGAAAGCATTTGATAATATCGTATGCATGAGAGTACAGTATTTCTAAACATTTTAATAAACATCATCAAATATTAACCACATATGACTGTTATTTCTGATACGATTTGCAGATGATTACTTTATAGCGGTCCTTTATTGATGGCTGCAAATAATACTTCATGCGGTAGATCACAAACACAAATCTCCATTTATTTTAATCTCTCAAAAGGAGCATAAGCCTATCATGTGTATGCCTTTTATTGTCTGATTTGGAAGCTGCAATCTCTGCTAAGTATCGTAAAATTGTTTCAGGCAGAGCTTTATTCCACGAAGGATGTCTGAACAGACAGATTGCATTGTCTTACAGTAAGCATGCTTTTTATTTTTCCTCTCTTAGCCACGAAGAAATTGGGTTCCAAATACGTGCCAAGCAAAAGAGGGACGCAGTGTGGTTTCCACTCGCAGAGCCTGACTAGGGATTCTCCTGCAAAAGATATAGATCTTGTTACCAAAAGAGTTCTTTCTGCCAGGCTGCTGAAAATCAATGACCTCCGAAATGAGCTGACTGAGCTCCACATCAAACTGGATGAGCTGCAGAAGGAGAACAGGGCACTGAAGAGGCTTCAGCACCGGCAGGAGAAAGCCTTGAATAAGTTTGAAGATACAGAAAATGAAATCTCGCAGCTCCTCGCTCGGCACAACAACGAGGTCAGAATATTAAGGGAGCGCCTTCGAAAATCTCAAGAGAAGGAACGTGCAACTGAGCAGCGGCTGAAAGATTCGCAAGATGAACTGTACAGAACAAAAACTGCCTTGCAGAAACTGAAAAAGCTGTCTGCAGATAAGCACCTTGCCGAAAGAGATGACCTGGCAAAGAAACTGGCCTATGCAGAGAGCAGGCTGGAGGACAATGAAAAAATAATTAAGGTGAGATGTCTTTTTTTTCGTAAGAAATTCTGGTGGTGATATTTCTCACCAGTATAAGCTTCATGACTTTTGTGGTTTTTTCATAGTCGTGGAACAAATAGAAAATTATTTCTTTATTTACATATGGGTAGCATCAAGTAAAGTATTTCCAAGGTGGTTTTATGGTTACACGCTTAGTAACTGTGCGTTCAGGTTTCTGTTTACAAAGTGAGTGTATTTTGTCAGAATGTTTGCTGTGGACTTGTGCTTGTAACTAGTTGATATTAACTAGTTTTTATAACTAGTGATAATGTTTCAGAAATGCATGCAGTTATAATAAAACTTTATGCAGCCTAGTTTCTCCTCTTGAAGGGGAAGAATTTGTTAAAGATTTTAGGAGTATTTGGGGAACTGTACACTAAAATTCTAGAAAACATCTATATAGTAATTCCTTTTCCATTTTGTGAACTACATTCATGCAGTGTTTGATTGTCCACTCTTCTGCATATCTGAGAGCTGAGCTGAACAAAATGACAGCAATTTTTTTAATACCAAAACGAGCTTTAGAACATGTTACGGGTATTAATTTGTGCAACGTATTTTAATTTTGTTCAGCAAAAATGTTGACATTTTTGTAAACGTGTCTAAAAACTCACCTTATTTAAAAATAATTGTGGCAACACTATTAAACTGTTGGTAGTTGTATGAAATACTATTTTCAGCTGAGATTATGTTGGTCATTAAAGTGATGTTAAAGCTTGGTGTCTATATTAGTAATTTAGCCTGAATTACATTACAGAGATAGTGGATCTGGAAATCCAAAGGATTAAGCTGGAAACTAAGCTTTCATAAAATAAATCCCAAAATAGCAAGATACAACTGCTGAGTTACCCAAGTAACCCCACTCTGTAGTTTTATGGTCATGTATTTCAGCATTTCTAGAACTGGATAATGTTACAGTGAATCATACTCTAAAAAGTACGGGATTTTCTTCTACTTTTTTTCCTTCTCTCATCACCACAGGTTGCTATTGCAAGGCGAGGATACGTAAATGAAATCACAGTCACAAGTTTGTTTCTAGCAGAAAGGTTAACAATTACTTCTTTTCTTCTTCCTCCTAATCGTGTACTTTCAGAGAAGTGTTCTGCTTCTTATCAGAAAGATAAGAATTCTTCTGTCATCAGTCTGAGATTTGGCTTAAGAGATCTGGAGGTCCCCTGTGCCAAAAGCCTTGCAGAAAGGAGTGTTTGTTCCCACTCTGTCCTCAGATCACCTCTCAGTGCTCCAGAAGGATGAGCTGCAGCGTCTGCAGGTGCTTTGGCTGCCCCCCCAAAGTTAGGATTAAGGGTTTAAATGCATTCAGTGTTACAGCAGTGGTGGAGCTGATATCTGAATCCAAGATGCTGGTTTACTGTAATTTTATTTAAATAATTTGACTCTAAAAATGTACTTTGGTTATTAAATAGCTATTGTTTTAATTGAAGGATCTGGAAAAAAACCTTGAATTAAGTGGCAGCAGTTTTCAACGAGAGTTACATGCAAAGAAAAAAAAGATACTCGAGGCCCAAGAAGAAAAGAGAGTTCTCCAGGAAGAGCTTCATCAACTAAATCAGAAGCTGAAGGTAAAATGTGAAGCAATGCAAGCTGCTAACCATATTGTGACATTTTATCTTTGGAAGTATCTGTAAGCAGGGTTGAATAGTTTACCAGTGACTGCACCGTACTCTGCTGTGTACTTAATTACATACCACATGTGAGGTCTTTTCCTGCTTTAAATTGAAACGTTCTGTGCTCTGACCCAGCAGCGTCTGTAAAAGGAATGTCTCTGTGTTAATCATTGTTGTTAGCACTGGTTAAGAGAAGCAAGATCAAGTACATAGCCAGGCATTGCGATTAAACCACAAGATCTACTTGGAAAATAGATTTTGAAAGCTTGATTTTTAAAATAAAATCTGCAGGTATATACAGTACTTTAGGTTACTAATGTACTTGCATTGCAGTAGGTTTGCGTAAAGTTTAATTGCATGTATTTGAGATATTCACGCGTTGCTAAATCTGTGCAAAGATTTATTTGCATGCCCCACCCCATTGTTGCCCAAATTCTAAATGTAAAGACTGAAAATATTGTCATGTTCTACCTTGTCAGCTTATCTTCTGAAAAAAAAATGTATTTGAGGTGAGTACTTCATTTCTAGGAGAATTTCCTTGAAAGCCCAAGTCTCAAACATACTTAAATAATGGAGATGCACCAGTTTACCACCTTACTATCAAGCAAGTAGCAGTAGCGTTAGTAACTCAAAAACTTGTTTGTTTAGAGTGTTTTAAGCCTGATTTTTTTAGTGGTGGCTTGCTATTTTGAAAATAATTTCACTAGCAGATGATTTCTGATAACTCTTCAATGTATTTTCTTCTTTCATGACATTTATTGAATAGTTTGTCTCTATGATGCAGTGGGCCCCTGCATAGCAGTTGTGGCATGCCCGGTGACGAGTACCATTGCTAACATTGAGATGGTTAACTCTTTACAGTACTGACAATTCAGTTGTGCAATCTGTACACACATTGTAAGTTTTATTCAGGTTTGTGGAAACATGGGCATTTAGTTTTATTTTCACTGCAGAGATGCTCTTTTTCCAGAATATTTTGCTAATGAGTTTTTTGGTGGGATGAGTGAAGTTCTATGTGCTTTCTAATAGCATAGGAAAAGTTAGGAACGTGATTATTCTCCTTAAATCACTGGACATAAATAGTGATTGCTTTACTCTGTTTCTATTTACAATGTGTGTTTTTAGTTTAATTTATTGCTTTGCCAATAACTAATAAAAGTTACTAATAACATTAGTATCTTATTCTGTTGTACCTGCCTTTTTCACTCACAGGAAAAAGAAAGAGATCTTGAAGTGAAAAATATATATGCTAATCGTATGTTGAAGCTGTCACCAAGAAAAGACGTGGATATCATACAAAGAAAAAGAGGTAACTTACATAAAGCAATAAAGGCAGAAAAAGTATTAGCGACACTTAAATTCCTCTGCTGCATTTTCTCATTCAAGCTGTTCAGTGTTTGACTCTACCACTGCTTGTTCAAGAACATTCACTTTTCTGCACTGCTTTCAACACCGCTGGTCACAGAGAAGGGCACGATTTTTGTTTGACTGCTCTGTAGCTGCTTCTGCAGCAGAACCAAAACCCAGAGTTTCATCAAACAGCGTCCTTAGCTCCTGTCATACCACATGTTCCTGGGTGGGGGGAAGAGATTGTAGTAAATTCTCTAATGGATCATAGACAATGTGTACCTGACAATAAATTACAGAGGCTTTAAAAATACGTCACTTCACTGCTGTGAATATTTTGGTGATGTTTTTTATTTGTTTTTTGCTAATTCATATTTACTGTCTGTCAGATGAGCTGCGCTTTTCTTTTCCTTAAAGAGTACCAGTGTCCCGGAATATAATCTTGTAAAAGTATCAGTGCAGTGATTTCTTCTGGTGTGACAAGGCAGCCTCAAGCCTTATGCTGCCCACATAAAATGTGTTTATACATGTGTCTGTGTGTGTGCTTAGCCTGTGTTCACTGCATCAGTAGAATCTACTTGTCAGAAGAAGCAGGAATTTATGGGACTGTTTTAAATATTCAGTGCCAGCATTTCAAACAGTTTGTCTACTGCTCATTTTATTATAGATAATTTACTATTACTCCATTTTAAGTTCAGATTTTCAACAGTGTCACAGAGATAAATGTATGTATTTCAAAGATGCAAATAAGTGAATCTTAATTTGATGAGTTCGCTTTTCTACACGTAGCTTCTATGACAAGAGGAGTGAGATATTTTGTGGGGATTTTTTACCAAATGCTTAGTGTGCAGTAATGACCTCAGCTTTAAGGTGAGTTGATTTTTTTCTAGTAGAAGTTTTCAAAGCAGTTTTTTTAAATTAGCCTTTGCAGATGCTGAAGACGACTTGTCAATACTTTCCACTTCCATTGGCTGTGATACAGTCTTTTATCTTTGCTGCAAATCACTAAAAATGAGAGATAGGTATGCAGTGGGATATTTTCAAGTAAAACCATGGTTTGATTAGTTTGTATTTTCTACAGCCAACAACCAAAGTACTAAAAAAGGAGCGCAGCTGACTAAAGGCGTCCAGACCAGCGGATACTTCTCACCGGTGGAATTTCTTCCAGAGTCAGAATTGGTCCGCGGTGACGCAGCAAACAAGAAAGAAGGGATTCTTCCTAAAATAGTGAGTTCCCTAAAAATTTGAGACTTGCTCCAGTTAACTCACCTATCAGACTGGATATTTAATGTAGACCTTATATTTTTAAAACTATATGTATACAAATATGAATATATATATAGAATATAATTTAGAAAATGTTCTGATAAGAGAAACTGTGCCCTTCCAGAAAGATCATACTCCATTTCTGTGACACTTCATTCACCATATCCTATATCTTACTGATAACCATTAGCTCAATTTGTTTCTTTTTCTGCCACTGTCATTTCTTGGAAGTTTTTTTTAGACTTCATTTTGCATTTCTCCCCTTTTCTTTATTTCCAGTGCTTACTTGAGCAATCTGTTGTAACAGTGCTGGCTGCCTTGTCTCTCCTTTTGCTTTGGTCTTTATTATGGTTTCTTTTCATTTCCAGATTTATTTCACAATGCATAAATCTAACACTTCCTCGTATTGTTGTAGTGCTGGTATTTCTTCTGTTGTTTTTCCAGCTTTGTGAATGCGGTTGGATTTTTTTGTTTTTCCATTTCCCTTTTTATTATAAAATAGTACCATTAGAACTATTGCTAACACTTCTGTGACCTCAAGCTAAAATCAAAGATTTGTAAGATATTACACATCAGAGTGACACAGTTTCCGGTACAAATTGTACAGTTCTGGTTACATGAGGCTAGGGCCATTTGTCAGCAGTAACGCTCTGGTGGTGGTCCTGACTGACTTCCTGACAGGACCGAAGCTTTTTCATGGCTGGTTCATTCATATGTTCTGTCTTCCAAAATCCTTTAAGTACGGCTGTAGTTTAATGTATGCATTCTTCCAGCATTTACATTGGTGTGTGAGTTACGGAAATGCACGGTTAATACAAGTGCAGCTCAGGGAATCCAAATATCTGTCATCTTATCAACCCCTCTAGTTCATGTATGGCTGCTGCTTTATATAATGTAAATTAGATTTGGGTAGCCTGTGCTTCCTAAGTCAAGCATTTTAAATACCATTCCACCATCTCTTTGTGAAGTTTGGGGTTGGTTTTTTTAATATAATAATGATAATATTGTACATGAAGGGAAAACGCTTGCATTTGTTTTGGCTAGTAGTCGTATTTTCTTTGGTCATTAGGTAGTAACTCTTTATTTCTCTTAGAAGTGTATTTTAATCTAGAAGCTTAATTTACTCTAAAATAAGCACAGGTTACAAAGTTAGCATCCACACGTTGGATTTCTCTGGCTTTCTCTTTGCTTCATTGCCACTACTTTTCTGTGTTAGTGATTTTTACTGCTGACATTAATATCTTTTCTGCAGGTTCTTTCTGTATAAATGTGTGTATATAATCACTAGCTGAACATTTCAGCCAAAATTAAACCATTCTTTTTCACTGTTTGTAACTTAATACTCCATAACTTTAAGTACCACCGTGACACTGCCTGAATCCACAGCGCACCTCACTCCAGTAAAAAGATCAGAGTGTGGAAATAGAGGGCAACTAATTGCTTGCATGTTAAAAGAATGAAAAGAAATAGTAAATAATAGAAATAGAAACAAATAATGTGGTGGGGTCTGGCCGTCTGTTATTACAGCTTTATGACATTGGAGCTGCAGCTTTCCTGCAGTGTGGAATACAGAATGGAGTTGATTATCTATTCATTTTGTTTCTGGTGCATAAAACTCTGTTGGAGGTGATAAGATTTTTAGGGCCAAACCCCTGGGTTGTCAAAGCTGGTTTGGTTTTGATCACTTGCTGATTTTTATGGTTAGCAGTAGGAATGTGATTTCAGAATGACATAGAAGTTGATATGATTTGGTTTGTTTGTTTTTATTGCTTATTTTTCCCCATCGATTTCAGTTTTGGATCAATTTATTTCAGGAAAAAGAAAGCCAAGATAAAGAATGGAAGGAGCAAACAGACCTGAGACAGGACCAAGACAGGGAAAAGGAAGAGAAACTGAAATGTCTTCAGGAAATACAGGCTGTGGAAGAGAGGGCTCAAAAACTACATGAAGGTAAGAAACCAGGCAGCTGAAGGCTGGAAAATACAGCATAGAATACTGATCAAGTGAGGCTGCTTGTTTCTTGTGAGAAGAGCAAAATTACTTTGCAGAGATCACTACAGTGGAAAATTATTTTCAGTTACATTATGCAAAGAGAATCAGAAATAAATACGGGATGTAAGGTAATCTGTATCCTAAACTCAGCTGTGATGAAGAATGCAGCAGCAAAAGATGCTGTCCGCTAAAAAATACTGAACCCCAAAGAGATTTTGCTTTACAAAACAAGGGTGACATAGCAGGTAAATGCTGATGTTATCTCTGACTTGCTAGATGTTACTGAGGCAGGCAGAAGATTTTTGCTATTATAGAACAAATCTACTTTCCTTATTATGGCTTTATTATGGTTTATTTCAGTGCGTATCTACTTCACTCGTATCATCTGAAATTGTAGTTTCTCCTTTCACTTGTGGTTATCTGAATCATTTGGTGTGGCCATGTGAGAAATGTCAGTTTCTATCATTGCATTTCGATACAGCTTTTTGTACTCATTTGGTTTTCACGCCATTTTAAGTCTCTTAATATTCCAAAGTATTTCAGATGGACTGCATCCTGTCATGTTAAAATACTCTTTCAGTGATTATACTTAATGAACAGAAACACTCATTCTAGGTGACAAGGAAGGATTCAAAAAATCTGTAGCTGCTTTCAGAGGTGAATTCTGTGTAAAATCTCGTACTTCCACTGGCATCAGTGCACAACTTACCCAGGCCAAGAATCTGCTCTGTTGTGTCTCTAAATAAGATGATTCTGACCTCCTTTCCTATCTACAGTAATAGCTGGTATTTCACCCACCTTACATACAGAAAAGTAGCTCCTTGCATAACTTGGTATAACAATATGCTATTGAAAAAAATATATTAAATGTATCAACTGAACTATTGCAGTTATTCCTGTAAGCTTGATCTGAAGTACAAGAGATAACATGGAACTTTATGAAAACACCAGCCAGAAATGTGAATAAAGTGTTCAAAGGGGAATGCTGGTGTGCTGAAGGGATCAAGTAGTTGTATTCAACTTTTTGCCAAACACGTCTGTTGTCTTGATAGAAAAACATTTTAAAGAGAGAAATATTTGGGAAGCTCCCTTTTTCTTGTACACATAAGTATTTGCAGGTTCTACGTAGAAGTTTATTTGGTGTCTCTTTATAGCTGTGCAAACTGACATGTGGTATTTGCACAAACACTCATTGAGTTGACGTGGTGATACACAGAACACCCGTGTGAAAGGGTTTTCTGTATGCGGCAGATGCAGTGTATTTGAAATCATTCACAACTTGAAACTGGTAGTGACTGCTGTGACTTTGTGGCCTGAAAGCTTCACAGAAGTGGTTCCCTTTATGGGAAAAACAAATAAACAGCCAAACAAAACCACGTATCCTGGAGCTGTCCTGAGGTCGGTGATGCTGGCAAAGAAAATTAAAGCACAGCGATGTTGTAATCGTTTTCATTCAAACCCCGGAAAGGGGAAGGCAATTGGCAGAAATGAAATTTCTCTGAATATTCTAAAATGTGGATAATGTCCTAATTCCTTTGGAAGGTGACAGCATACCCTGGAGACCATAGCAGAGAATCTGGTGTGAATTTAGTTGTAATTTTTTAATTTATTTTTGCAGTACAAAACCCACATTATTGGTAGAGGAGCATATTAAGAACTCAATGGCTTTTGCTTGCATTATAGTCAAAATATTCTTTTAAAGGCATTTTAAAACTAAAACATTTGAAATAATGTTTAAATATTTCCTGCAGAGCGGGAAAGGGAAGAATGCGACAAAATGAAAAAAGAAAGCAGCTTTTTATTGGATAAAGAAGAGAAAGCAAAGATGGAGACAGAAATCCACAAACCTCAGGTAGAGAGAGAAGGCACTGGAATGCTGGAAGGGTGGCACAAGACAGAGTTCCTGCTTGCTAAAATGCAAGAAATTGATAGAGAAACTCGGAATGTAACCAACATGAAACCTGCTTCCCAAGCATCTCTCATAAATCCAGCAAGAAAATCTGAATCCCTGGAGAAAAAAGAAAAGACTCATCTGTTCTTTGAGCTTCCCGGGAAGGTTACCAATGGGTTTCCTGGAGATGACAGCCAGGATGATGCCGTGAGAGCACAAGGGCAGAAGCAACGAAATCCAAGCAGTGAGTTAACATTTGGTAGTTATGTACCTTCCTTTGGGAAGGGATCGGGGAGACCAAGCTGGCTTACTCAAAAAAGCAGCAACTTGGAAGAAAATGTTCAGGAAAACGCCGATTTCAATAGTAAAAAGGAAAAGAAATCCAATTTAATGGAGCAGCTCTTTGGAAGCAGTGCCAGTACCGTCTCTCTTTCTAAAACCAGTGACACAATGCCTTTTGACATAGATTGGGACTCTGGTAGTACTCTTCTTGTTGACAAAAACAGTAAAGGCAAAGGAAAAGAAGGCAACGAGCTTTTTGGTGAGGGAAGAAACGTAACCAGGCACCGTTTGCAACACACTACAAGCAGGCCAGGACTGAAGACCCTTGGTTCTATAGAAGGTGAAATCGAAGAAGTATTCTTACAATGAACATGTTTTTATATGTTCCGTGTGTAAATACTGAAAAAACTATTTTCATGTAATATTTATTAGATACAGATTTGAAACCTTCCAGTTACATTGTAAAGCCTTATGAAGGAATAATTTACATAAATGAGTATATGTATAGAGGAAAGATGCACTTTGATAGAACAGCCTAACCTATATGCAGTAAATTTCTCCTAAGATATAATATCCAAATACTGACCCTGGAGATCTCTTCTGACAGAAAGGCAGGGAAAGTGTCCTGAGGGACTTTGGTAGATGGGACAGGTGCTGGCTACCAGATGAGCATCTCTAATGAGCCAGCATAGGAAGCGTTGGGGTTTTTTTACCTGTAGGATGCTTCCAGTACACTGCTTTTCATTTGGAGTACTTCTTTTAAGCCTCAGATACTTTATTTCTCAGGCATTCGGAGAGCCTCTTCACTGCATCAGAAGAAGACGTGTAATGTCAGTGCCACGAAATGCGTAGCAGAGACGTAGCTGGCACAAAGGCTCAGGTAGAAGGAGAATATTCTGCACTGCAGTCGTGTTATCTCAGAAGAACATCAACAGAAACACAATTAACTCAGGAACAGCTGATCTCTCTTCTGCATAGGCTTGGGTTTTTTTATGCATAGGTAGACCTTACTACCAAATTTGTCTAACTCATATATTCAGGTTATGTTTATTATATAATGCCATTTTTTGCAATTTCTGAATTTTCTGTGTGAATTCCAGTCATTACTTAGTCGTTTTTTTAACAAAATGGTTTTATTAAATCACTTAAGTAAAAATGTTGTGTGTAGATCATCTTTAACACAAAGTTCTGCCTTTTTATATCGTTGATACTGGGGGGGAAGGGAGGGTTGGTAGCAACATTGCTAGTGGTGTTATTGCTGCATTGTGCCATGTACACAAATTGAAAAGGTAAGTAAGGAAGGATTTAGCAGAGGCATTCCAGAAAGTAAGTGAAGGTCATTCCTTACTGGAACAACAGATTTAGAAATGCATCTCTGATATGCTCCCTATGAGCCTGATTCAAAACATACTAAAATACAGAAAAGAATTCTCATGATTTCAAGATGCTTTGGGTCAAGATTTCTCTGAACACAATGAAAAGAAAGGCTGATGTCTCCATCATGCAATAACTTTCCATTCAGAAAGAAAATTACTCAAAGATCCAGACCCAGTGTGTGGGACTGTTCTCCACAGACCCTGTAGTGAAGAGCAACTCCTGTGCACCTGCTTGCTTACAGTCCCAGTTGTATTGAGTATAACATTATATTATATTGATTATACAGAATTTAGCTGGTTCGTTTTGCTTGCAAACGGTCAGAATATCAGGACAATTCTGACCAGCAGCAGTGAATTGAACTGCCTGTGTTACCCTTCAGGACATCTCTGGGGAAATGCTGTGTTGGAGGAGGTAGGAGAAGCCTGCGGGTGAACACTGTGGCTGTTTGTGGGTGGGTGGTTGTTTCTCTTAACTTCCTTGTCCTAATTGTGGGTGAGTGCTGGCTCTCTGGGAGGCAGCGCTTTGCTCCTGAAGATGCTGCCAGGGTGGGCTCTTTATTTTTCTTTCCTGTGGTTGAGGATCCTAAGGCACAGAACAAAGCTGTAGCTGCTGCAGTTATTAAGGGTCATGTAGTGTACAGAGGGTTGGTTTTTTGTTTCTTTGCAAGTCAACCCATTAACACCTGGCAAATTCTAACTATCACACCAAACTGACGTGCCCTGCTGTTTCCATTACAAATGGACAGTTCCTAACCTGTTTCATATGACCAATCCCTTCTGAAGTTCACAAATGTTCACATCCCGTTACCAGACTCCTGATGCAAACACTGTGGCAACTTGCACTAAGAAATGTGTATCTGCATTAGGAAGGTGAAAATAAACTAATCTGCTGGGAACAGTAGCACAGGTACTAGTTTCTTCCTCTCATTGCTCTCTACAGCTTATTCTCTTTTCTTGCTGCACTTTCCGGTTTTAGAGTCACTTATGTGCAAATACTGTTATAGTTCAAATGTGTTAAAAAGCCAGTGCTTGGAGAGGGAATCTTCTGTTTGGGGTTGGGAACCTTTGGGTCCTTCTGACATCTGTAAGTAGTGTTTCTGCTCTTGCGTAACAGTTTTCCACTGACTGGAAGCACATTTTGCAAGGTCTTAAAAGGCCTCAAGGACCTTATGATTGGGCACATTGATCCCCTGTGGTCCTCTTGACCTGCGGTGTCAAGTACAGCATCCAGATTGTCTGCATGTTGCTTTTAGTGGTGGCAGTGTTCAATAGCACTTGATTGACCACAAAATAATCTATCTTGTGTGGTAAAAAGTAGGCCACAAGTGCTTTGATGATGATTTATGTACAATTTGATGTATGTCCAGCTCTTGAGTCTGTTCGTTAGATGTTCAGCTCATATGGCTGTTACATCTGTTGTGTTGTCTCTCCTTCTGAACCACCAAAGGTGATGGGAGAAATTCCTCCAATCCAACAAGAAAAGGTCACTGAAGTGTGATTAAACTGTTTTAGTGGAATATACAGGGAGATTGTTATTGGTTTTCCAGCCCTGATCCCAGGAGGGTGGTCATCAAATGACAGTATCTGAGGAGCATCTGATGAAGGCGGTCGGGTGCCAGGGCTCTCCTGACAGAGAAAACAGAAAGTTTTTAAGAAGAAAGATGAGGAAATGAATGGTGGAGGGTGGGAGGAGCATCATAGATCTTCTGTAATCCAGGAGAGGAGATGTACGCTGTAGAAGGAGACCTTGGGATGACCTTCACAACTCTGAGCTAAAGCCTGAAGAGCACTACAGTGGTAAGAAACGTGAACTAGGAAGTACCTACATGTATTGAGTATTTTTCCCAGATCTGTGGTATCTTTGGGCTAGCTAAAGAGTAAAAAAAAAATAGTGATTTTTCAGAACTCTAATAAATCCAGTGTTTCTGATTTTGCTTTGCCTACTGCATTCTTGCCTAAAGAGGTGAATAGAAAATCTGTGATGCTTCAAAAATGGGGACGCTTGGAGAGAATGTGCTTGGTATGTGGTAGCATCAGGCTCATTGCTGGTCCTGAGACCACAGATCTCATCCAGCCAGCCCAGAGCCTGTTTGCAGTCAGGAGATGTGAAAGGATATCTGATCTGGCATGTTAGGAGCAGGAATCTGTTTAGAGAAGCATCTCAGGGCAAACGGCTACAAGAGCACCAGCAGGGCTTTTGCTGATAATTGTGCTCTAGAGAGTGCTGCGGGTGAGCATTTGCTATTCAAGAAAATAGTAATAAATTCTGCATAGTGCTTTAAAGCAGAGACCAGCAGAAACCTACACGGCAGGAGCGAGTGCCTTCAGGAGAATCGTGCTGCCGATTGCAGGGAGGGTTTGTTCCCAGAACCGCATGGCTTCGCTGAGCCTGACCTACTCTTGTTCCGAGACGGCAACTTTAAGCATAAGAGATGCCCCGGGTGACATTGCTCATTTATAAAATTCCCCTTTGTTGGATCAGATTTAACGTGATCTCCTGTTTCGAATTATCTCTTTGATTAGCTGCGAAGTTTTGATGTCTGCAGGAGAACAATCGCATCAGTGTGCAGTGTCAGCCAGGACCTGTGGCTGCTGGGGAGTTGCTAGGATACCTCTCAAAAAGGTACGATTCACTTGATTAACCACCAACCCCGTTTGCATGAGAAATATTTTCCCTGTCTTTGTTTTGTGCTGGCATCAGATGTGCATGTGTGTTTAGAGCAAGCAACAGGTTGGTCGTCAAGTGTTTCTTTTGCCTGCTTTTGATATGTAAAAAAACCTCTGTGCCCCATAGCCAAGAATCCAGAGCAATAGTAGTAGCACTTCCAGTAATCTGTATGATTTGCTTCCAGAGGAGAGGGGAACATCAACCATAGGGAACCAAGGGAAGGTTTGACTTTGGGTACACATTTCTGGCATATAGCTAAGGCTTAACTTTATTTATGAAGATACAAGAGACCTTTTCTTCTCTGTATTATTTTCTTTTCCCCGCTCAGAGCAGGGGTTGGAGCAGATGACCTGCCAAGGTCCCAACCAAAGCTACCCTATGTTTCTGTCATCCTTGCTATGTCCCACTGGTTTCAATGCTCCCTTCTAATAGAAATCCTTTGTGCACGGCTCCTTCATGATACCTGCACAAAGTTGCCTCCTGTGTGTCCATCTGTTCTTGAATTGTATTCAGGACTCGTATTCAGGACACAGATCCTAACTCAGATCTCTCTCCACAATAGCTGCTTCATGCATGCTCCTCCTTCCAATTCCCTTTTTCTTCATCTTCCTGTTTGGTGATACATTTTGTTCAAACTTTGTTTTCAGGACCTTTTGCTGTCATTTCTGTTCATCTTCCCTTGTCCCACAACCCTCTTTCCTTCCAACTTTCCTGAACTTCTCTTGCTTCTTCCACTGTCTCTCCTCCTGATGGACCCTCATTCATTCGTTCTGTTTGAACAGTCTTGTACTTTTTATCCCCTAAGCACCACAGTTACCTTCTCCCTAAAGTGCCTTTGTCTCCTCTCCCTCAGTTTATTCCCTGCTTCTGGAGCTTCCTACCAGCCACGTTGTGCTGTGTTTCTTCTCACCTGTGGGTGGAAGTGATGTTACAAGAGGGCAGGAAAGGCCTTGTAGGAAGGGGAGGTGATGCTACTATGAAACTGATTTCGCTTGTACTCACACACCCACATATGAGCACATACAGGTACTCAAGTGGTCTGTGTGGTGCCCTCTGTGCCCTTCAGGAGCTGTCTATGACTTTTGGATCCATCCTGTCTCAGCTCTTTGAGCCATTAGGATTTCCTCGCTGTCCTCGTTCACCTTCTTTGAGCTGCCAAGGGCTCCATCCTGTCCATCTCCCCACCATCTCCCTTCAATGGCTTGAGTCTTGGGTTCAGCCTGAGTATAGGCCACCTCTTCTCTTCCAAGTAACCTGAAAAGCTGCACATTGCTGTACTAGGATTTTGATGACCTGAGTGCCTCTTACTGCCCTTCTGCCAGTCCTCCTGCTGCTCCCTCATCCCAGACCTTCCCAGTCAGTCTCCCTTTAGACCAGTTGTCTTGTTTCCATTGCTGTTACCTATGCTGGAATATACTGGAAGTCTGTGGGACTCAGGCTCTGTGCTGCTGCTCTGTGCTTCTAACAAGCTGTGAGCTTCACAGTTTGCTGATTAATAATTCTCCTGGTAGCAAGGATGGATCACCCAGGTGCTGTAATTCACTGGAGATCAGTTAATTACTAGCACTCAGCATGGAGAAATCGTGTTTGGATTGGCAAAGGGCACAAACTGAACTCCCATACCTGACCTTCCTCTTGCTATAAAGTTAACTCCGGCTTTGAGTTCTCAGTTGAAACAAGCACAGAACTAAGCCTTAAACTGCCTGTGTGAACCAAGCATCCGAGCCCTGGGGAATGATTCGTATTTAACCAGCAAGTATTTGCTTGTTCGGTATGTGCTTTTCCTCGACTCAGAACCCATCGCACAGAGTAACAGCAACATCGCTTGGGTTTTGGGGGCGTTTTTCTCTCAATGCCTCTTATTGGCCTCATGGCACCCATGTGGAAAACCCTGAGGAACTGAGAGGTACAAAAGGCCTTCTCCAAGGCACAGTGGTCAGTGGTGGCAGTTAGACTAGAAATTTCCACGTTCTCACACATTATAAAGCACTGCCCCTCTATCCAAATCTCAGGTATTCTAATGAGAAAGGCATTCAACCCATCTTCAGTCCTGGAATGGGCTGCAATGTGTGATTTCTTCTATTGAAGCATAGGATAAATAAATCTAGGATGAAAATGTTCTCAATATCCAAATGTCTTCTAAAATTCCTGTCTCTCTTACTTGTTTGTTTGTTTGTTTCTAGTGAATACACCACATATGCTGGCACGTAGATGTAACTTTGTTTTAACTGATAAATCACAGCATCCTCATGATACGGTACCTGCAATCCAGAGAAAAAAGTACAGTTAAAGCATGAACAATACTTACAAAATTCACTAGAAATATTTAATTCTAAGCAATATTAACATTTTTGTGTTCTTAGTTATAAATTGCACTTTGAGATCGAGAGTTCCTCCCAAAATCTGATCAAGTAAATCCTCAATTTAATGAGTGGCAATCACAAAACCTGGAAATAATTTTCCTAAGCAGCAAAGCATTGCTGTGCCTATTGAATTTAATGCAAGATTAATCTTCCTGGACTGCAAACTGTTGTCCTGAAATAATGTATATCAGTGCATTGGAGATCAATAGCTCTCCCTGATTTGGCCAAATAACATTGTTTGGCTGGTGCAATCAAATCCCAAAAGTTTGAAACAAAGCGTGTGTTACTGTTCACGGTGCTTCAGATTTCTTGAAGGAGAATATGTTGAATTTTATAAGCAAATCACGGAGTAATTGCAGACTCCTGTTGGCTATGGCTGAGACAAAACATTGCTTAAAGAGCCCTAGTTCCTCCGTGGTGCTTGTTTATTCACACACTCGATTCCTGAGTAGCTCTTGTAATTGCCCTCCATGCACCTGCTGCTGGTTTGTGTTATTTAGCTCAGGATGAAGTTTTATGATATCTATCACGTTGTGCTTTCACTTGTGCACACTGTCTTGCTTGTTCGATGTAGCTTTCTTTTCTGAGCCACGATCTGAGGTCCTGCTCTCAACAACATATATTTTGGGACAAGGATGCCTTCTTACCCCAGACAATACATGTGTGAGAAAACCTGAACTTTGCACAGGCTGCCTGTCTCAAATTCAGAAGGGATGTTAAGGACTCCATAGTCTGTCAGCTTATTGATTATTTAAATTACTGCTCAGAAACCATTCATGGATTATTCGGTGGCTGTGTGGGCAGTGGGTACAACAGCTGTCAAGAGCTCCTGTGTATCCCAGGAGTTTCCTTTAGAGGGCACCATTGACTTCCCTGAGGTCTACCTAAATGTCTGTACTTGCTGTTCACGGGGCTGGTTAGCCACATCTGGACAGCCGAGGTACATCTGAGTATTTCTTGCTCTAAGTATTTGGAATGCTGTGGGCTAGAGCACGTTAACTACTGAATGCAAATATTTGACATAAAATCCACCTTGCAGTAGGCTTCTCAGGCCTTGGCTGTGATGACTTCTTAGTCACCAAGCAAAATGCTGGCAGGAACATACAGTCCAGGATGATGTATAGTGTATCCAGAGATATACTGGATTCTCCTTCCCTACGACTTTACCTGTTTTCCAGCAGAAGTGATGTTTGTCCAACCAGATGATCAGTCCATCTCCCTCTCTCTCACCTTCTTTTCAATATGCTATAGCCCAACTGGGCAGGATGCAGCTGTGTGGTCATCTTGCTTGATAAAGAATTGCCAGAAGGGTGCAGCTTTAGGAGGTCGATGGGTGACGTGAGTTATTTTCTAGAATGAAGAAAGTTGCTTTTAGATTTTTAAATCTATTTTTCTGCTTCCTATTATTTAATGAAGGAACACAGAGATCGGGGAAGTATAGAAAGTGCCTACTGTAGTCTTCCAGCTTGAGGCAATGCACGGTTCAAGGGAAGTCCACAGTGATGTAAGCAGGATAATTGCGTAAATAAATGTCTGCTCTGCAGTAAGAAATGAGCTTAATTTTAGAATTGAGCCCTCAAAAGGATGTATCTCATTTGTCTGGATAATTACCATAATTTCATAGAGATGAAGGAACATCCAACAAAATGGTCAGTTGCATGCTTACCTTCTCTCTCACTTCTTATTATGGTTGCTCATATGCTCTTCTGTGCAATTGCATCAGCATGGTCCTGATAACGTGGGTTTATATTTTTATACTTACACGGTTAATTTACTGCAGAGACCATCTCTAGCATTGCAGACGACTGGGGACTGTTCAGCACATTTGCAGCCCCTGCACCAAATCTGTGATCACGCTCATAATGTTGTCTTCCTTCATTGGCCTGAAAGGTGCTGATAGCCTACAGCAGGAGAGGCTGCCTGGCACAGGCAGCCTATGAGGACTGGGTTGGAGGATGAAGAAAAGCTCAGATGAGGGTGGAAAAGCCATCCTTTGATGGCTTGCAAAGCATTTTTTACATGAGGGTGGTGAAAATGGCACAGGTTTCCCAGAGAGGTGGTAGATGCCCCATCCCTGGAATCATTCAAGGTCAGGTTGGACAGAGCTCTGAGCAACCTGATGCAGTTGAAGATGTCCCTGCTCACTGGAGGAGGGTTGGACTGGATGAGTTTTTAAGGTCCTTCCCAAGCCAAACCATTCTATGAGTTTTGCAAGCACCATGAAGCGCTCATAGGGCAGCAGCAATGACTGGAAGAAGCCCAGCAGAAGTCCCCCTGCCACAGGAGATTTTCGTAACACCCACCAGGTTAAACCTGCTGGATGGACCTGACGTTGAGGAAACTCAACATAAACTTCTCTTGTGTTATGCATCAATCCTCACTATTAAACCACATGGAAAATGTGAAATCTCTTCTACAGCATTATGTCTTTTTCTTTCCTGGTTATATCAGCAGAACCAAGTTGGAAGAAAATTTAGTTCTCCCAAACCTTTACTTTATTTGGGTAGTCCTCTGTGGCAGGCATGTTTACATCTCTGTGATCCTAAACCTCAGGGAATTGCGTTTCATTTCAGGGCTTCTGAGCCTCTGCATAATCTCGTGAGATTTTTAGCTTTGATTTTGAAAATCCACAGTGGTTTTTTCCCTATGGTTGTGGAGAAAGCCTTGAAAGTTAGAAGATAGAGGCCTCAAAGAAAAAGAAAGTACACTTAAGAGATAAAAATACATGATCAAATAATAAAAGTTTCAAATGCATATTTCATCTTGTACTTTTGGAAAAAAAAAAAGAACTCTTAATTTTCATGACCATTCATGATTGTGGAATTGCTCAGAAAAACAGTTCTTCAAGTCTCCCTTAAGATGACTTGAGTTTCAGGCTGGTTGGTGCCATTACACCGAATGCTCTATTCTTCCTAAATAAGAGAGGAATTAGCTACTTAAATAAAATCCAATTAAATAAATATGTATTATCAGCATCTCCGCCTTACAGAAGGAGAATGAATACACAGGATCCAACTCTTCCAGAGGTGCTGCGAACATCTGGCTCCCGGGTACCTTAAGAGAGGCTTGGGTGCTCAGTGACCCTACCTACCTGGTCCAGTTTGAGACTGGAGGAGTGCTGTGTTTTAATCCCAGTTCATATGGGAGCCCATGGGGCTGGTGATGACCTCTCTGTAACCACAAGTTCCTTGTACCTCTGTTCCTCCCTCTTCTGAAAGGTGAGAACAGTGATGTGAGAGGCACTAGTTAACTTACAACTATTTGTAACCCTTTCTGAGATCTTCCTTTCAAAGCTCAGAGGTCTGAGACACCTCAGAGTTGAGACCGTTCCAGTGAAGTACACCCCAGCTTTGAAGAAAATCAGTTACTTATTGATCTATGATGTCCTCACCTGCTCTGTTTCTAAACCATTTGTGAAACAGTTCACCCTTAAACCAAGTTCAAGGGCACTCAAGCACCCGATCTGCAGGGAAAGCAGTGCACAATATGTCCTGAAATACTCAAAAGCATCCAGGCCACGAGTACAATGAGCTTGGCAGGCTGCAGCAACGTGTGGGTGGACTAGGGATGCTATATATGCATATATATGTGTGTGTGTGTGTGTGTGTGTGTGTGTGTGTGTGTGTGTGTGTTTGATATCTCAGGTTTATCTCACTACCTTGTTGCTCATAATGATTCTTCGTGAGATCAGCAGGCTCCCCACTGTCAAAAATCAAAACTGGCAAAGAAGAAGGTGGTCACAAACACGAACTACACCTGAGCCTGGAGTTACTTCTTGTGCTGGCTCTGCTCAGAGCATGAGACATCTTCCCCTTTCAGTGTACTTCCCTGACATGGGCTCAGCTGTAGCATAAAAAAGGAAAGGCCTTGGGACCCTGGATACCTCGTAGGCTCCAAAGCCACCTTTCACTGCAAACACAACATAGACAATGCTAGTGCTGAAGAGAGGTCAAATCCAGGGCTACACCTTCATTGCTGCTGTGAGAGAGGCTTTTGGCAGCGGGGAAGGTTACTCCTCTTCTGACAAGTACACTCTTGGCTCTCCTCTTTCTGGAGGCTTGTCCCAAACGCAGCAGCATTTCACCTGCTTCAGCCTAGGAGAGGTTTTCTCCAAAAGTTGTGTGCTACTCATCTTCCTCTTCTGAAGACCAGTTACTGTCACTGGATGGTCTGCAGTCATCGATGCAAAATTATGGGGTTGTTCCTCTGTCACTGTCCATAGTGGGTTCTGCTTGAATTTTAAACTAGATTTACCTTTCCAAAACACAGCCAGCTGCCTCCCTGGAAAGTAAGACTTCAACTGTGTTTTCATTATTTAAGGGCAGACTGTAGTTAATACAGCAATAGAGTTGCATCTTATATCAAAGACAAGTTTCTCCTTGTACTCTGAATGTTGTCCCACAGCTGCTTTGTTGGTAAGAAGCCCTCAGTGAGGAGACAGCAGTCACTTGATGAGGCTCTTCAGCATAGGGAAAAATATAAAATTGTCTGGGATGGAGGGGGGATACCACAGAAGTTATAAAGCAACGAATGACACGATGGGTGGTGACAGTATTATCAGAAATGTGGCAATGACTTTAATGCAATACATTTAAATCAAATCAACTGCAAAATGTTTGACATGAGATGCCATAGAAAAGATGGACACAAAGCTTGTCTTGTTCCTTGTAACCCGTCCTGAAGGGTTTTGACAGTGATTAGTCCTGGCTACTGCTCTCAATCACATTTGCTCTCATGTTCACATTTGTTTGCCCCATAGCACTCCTAAACTTCTTTCAGTTTTTCTCCAAAGATTTTCTTTTTATTCCATTTGTGACCTTCATATAACTTTCACACAGCGTTCGGGTGCACCCACTCCTAAGCCTCAGTCTCTATCTCAGTGTAACAGCAGAAGAACAGAAGGGACCTCTCCATCACAAAACTTAGTCCCGTGCTTGGACAAGAAACCTTGTAGTATAATCCTTGACTTAAGCTGATTTAGTTCAGTGTTAACGTAAGTTGGCTTTTGCACCCCACGCTTCCCTCTAGAAAGCTGTTCCTGCTGCTTTACTGATAAGAAAGCCTCTGATTTTCAAAATTACCCTGATGGTTCTTTTTTTCTAGTTCTCCACTGGCTCCAAGGTGTTTCTGCAAGGAGCTCCCCTTGCTTTGCTTCATGATGCTGAACAAGTCAGGTTCCCTGTATCTCCTCTGGAAATATTGACTCTCCAGACCTTTTACTGTCCTTGCATCCTCCAAGTTTGTGTGGAGCCCTCTACTTAGGAGCTTGTCAGGGGTAGATTTGTGCAGGTGTCTGCTAGAATCGTTCTTAGGTATTATTTGGCGTTAAAATTGATATGTGGATGCGAGAAGCTTCAGAGCTAAGGGAGCTAGGACCCAGGCATGTGATCTGTGCCTCATCTCTTAATAATTCATAATTAAAATTTATTATTGATTATAGTAGTTTGCTGAAAACACTAATGAAAATGTGGCTGAAAAGCTGATAGCTTGATTAGGAGCTATATTAAAATTTTATGACAGTTACTCAAATATATCACAATGAAATTTGTCATCCAATTTATTGCTGATTTCTGATGGGACCTATAGATTAAAGTATACATCCAACATACAGCCACAATCCTTGATATTTTTCAGCTTCACAGGCTGATTGCCTTTCACATCTAGCTAACATGAGGGCAAAGGACTGATAAGATGAGGGACAATTTCCCCGTGTTTCTGTTGAGGCCAGAAACATTATTTTTCAAGTAAGCAGTGTCAAATATAGAGCTCAGAAGCCCGTGTGTGCCATCCCATGTACATTTAAAGATGGTGTTAACCCTTTGAGCCATCACCTTGTGCTGAAGCTTCATGATCAGCTCACCATCTACTGGGGCTCATCAACTTCTTTGCCATTCACCAGGATGTAACCTCTGCTCCCATCAGCACAAATTGTCTTCTTTTTCCAAGTATGTAACTATTTGGCTTCTGTGTAAGTGAATTCTGTTTTCTTGTTTGTGCTCAGTTTATTGCATCTGCTGGACAGAAAACCAGTTCTTTTTGTTATTTAACAATCCTCCAATTTTTGCTTTATCTGCAAGCTTTATCAGTGTTGTATTTCCTTCCAGTTCGCTGATAAATTTAGTAATGTGAAGAGACACAGCAACACACTAAAAATGTGCTTCCTTAGTGAGGATTCCCTGGGTACGTTTATGTTTCAGATTGGTTAGTTAACTGGTTTTATCACCTACCCTTTTGGTGAAGATTCAGTAGAAACATAAAATAATTGAAATTTCCTATGTATACATATATTTCATATATTGGATTGGCATTTATACATTGCCTTCGTTTAGGCAGTTGTTCTATCACCTGATGACCCCTCACCATTCAGGGAAAGGAACTGGGAAAAGGAAAGGAGACCCATGGCCTGCAGTGAAAACTGGTTTGATGAAATAATAATATGAAACTAATATTAATACCAATATTGAGTACACAAAGTATTATTCAGCCCATAGAGTGGTGGCAAGCCGTGTGCTCCCAGCAGTGAATGCTGAATGTCAAGCACTGTGAGCACCACAGCTCCAGCAAGAGTGAGACAGTCACAACTGGGGGAGCAGGCCTCAGGGGCAGCACGATGGGTGAGACCCTCCACTGATGATGACCATTAAGAAAAGAGAACCATCCCCAGAAAACTTCCCGATTTATAGCAAGCATGATGTTTATGGTATGAAATACTGCTGTTGGCCAGCTTGGGTCAGTTGCCCTGGTTTTCACTACTCCTAACTTCTGCACCTAGCTAACTTGAATTGCTAAAGGCCTTGGTCACTGTGGCAACCCGAATACCAGTGCTGGCCAAAAACTAAAACCAAAGTGTCTGATCAACTTTGTTCCTACGAAATTGGGTGCTGCAGTCTTCTCAAAAATGCAACTTTCCTGTATAGAAAATTGTTTCTATGATCCTATCCCAGCGAAAACAGGACATGTATTTATCAACCAAATCTGTGACATGGCCAAAAAGGTGCTGAGCTGCTTTGGCAAAAATCTGTTTTTCTTATTTTCTTACTGGTATTGATTGTATGTTTCTCCTTCCATTTACTAATGAAATCTCATATCTTCTCTTTTGTTGTATTTACTAGAACTGATACTACGTTGACAGAAAAATGGTTAATTTTGTAATCCTTTTAACACCTTTTACATGCTTGTATGTGGCTATGTTTTTTTTCTTCCTGCTTCTCTTACTAAAGGCACTTTTAAACACCAATAAATGTATGTTGAAAGATAGCTGCCATTGGCATAAACCAGTGTATTGCCTTTTCAGTTTGTGAAGGGATGAGACTAACAAAGTGGTTTTTTTTTATAATCAGACACGAAAATGTGAGTGAAACCTCCAGAACAGAGTGATATGTATTTGTATACTGAGCCCATCAATTTCCAGGGAGCATCCTTTAGCAATGAGAATGAATTCCCTTTGCTTCTCTTCATCTTGTGGGTACGCTCATTGCTGCTGTGCTTTTACCTTGATGCTTCTCCCCCTTGACATACTCTTCTTTCTTCATTAATTTCAGGTGACTGCTCCTCTTGTCTCTGTTCTCAGCATCCCTTGTTGCTATTTATGGAGTAGGAAGGTTGGTTTGCTCTCTTGATACTTACTTTGTTAATCCTGGCAAAACTCAATTTGTTTATCTGAGAAAATGGTTGGGGTCTCATTGCTTTTCTCATCATCCCATAGCGTGGTTTTCCTTTCACGTATGAATGTCTCAGACACCTGATAAGATGGGAACTAGAGATGGGTAGGAAACAGTTTCCCCTTGCTGCAAAACCATTTCAGATTTCAGAAGCTCTCCTGCCATGTCCTGGGACAAAGCGAAGACTTTTCCAGGTATTTTATATTCCCACACAGGCTGAGCAAGCTGGAGGTGGTTCAGCATATGGCACAGGTATTCAGCCTCTGCAACCCTCATCCAGGATGGGAATTTGGTAAGTCCTCTGCAATGCCCCCATGGCAGCTCTGTGGAAAAGGAGCAGGAAACAGGTACTGAGTAAGGAACATAAGCTCAGGTATCTGGCTGGAGGTTACAGAAGCACATCAGATGTCTGAGCTGCTTCAGTTGAGGGGTAGCAGTGATGCCAGTTCAACTCACTCAGAAGAAGGCACCTCCTGTCTCATGGCTACTAGCCCTGTGTAACCCTTGCATTAAATTAACAGCCCCAAGTGGCACTGGGCTGGGACTTTGACCTGAATCCATTACCTACAAGGTCTAGACCAGGTTTCTGTCTCTGGTCAGTAGCTATGTCATTTATACAACGTGGGACAGCGTGGATGGCTGATGAGAATTTGTTAGAGTGGCAGAGCAGGATCAGAGTGAGCAACTCTGGCTTCCCAAAAGCTGTTGTTGAATATTGCCAGAGGAGGCATTGCTGATACTTTGATAAGAACCTCATGACAAAATTATTATTAAACCCAGAATATTTCAGGGAAAAACACCACCAAATCTTCCAACAAAAAAAAATCCCATGGAAAATTCGTGACCTGAACATAGTCCTAATGTTCTGAATCAACAAACTGGGAGCACAGTTCATGCTCAGAGCAGTGCTGAGAGGTTGTTTTTTTCCTTTTAGCCACCTGCCTGTTTTCATGGCACATGAAGTTTATGAGCCAGGCTTACATTTATTTTGTAATTTTGGAAGTTCTGTAATTCAACAGCATTGAACTCCTCACCCCCGTGGCACTTACAGCCACCTTACAGAGGCTGACACCTCTGCAGAGCCCTGTTTGCAGGGACCAGAGCAGCTCATTTGAAGCCCCTCTCCGTTTTTAGTCTCTACTGTGCTACTTAAATGGAGTTTTGGAGATAAGTCTGTACTTTCAAAATCCCATTTTATCTATTATCATCCTTAAAACTCTTGGCTTCTTTTCTGGCTTAATTTCACTGTAAAATGAACAAAACCACTTCTCCTGACATCACTTCTTGCTCAAGCCTTTTTTTTTTAATGGTCAAGGAGAGGACGCAAACTCTGTGCTTGGATTGACGGAGAGTTCAGGTGATCTCAGATTTCCTCCATGGCAATGTCCTAACTTAGCTGCTGTGATTCTCTATTAATTAAGCAACGATTTCTGCTTGATTAAAGTTCTGCATGATTCTTCATCCCCTGTTGAAACTACTCGGCTTTTGAGGTTCCTGGGTCCAGAATGGCCTTGGTGTTGCAGGTTAGGATACATCTTTTTTTTCCTAGTTTTTTCTTCTTTTTCCACCTCCCATCTTCTTCTTTGCTATCTGGGATTGCAAGCTTTGGATAAAGACGTCTAGGAAGCTGTCAGCCCAAACAAACTGCTAATAAATACCCACCTACCTCAGTGCAAGTCCTTTCAGTGTCACTACTTGGCTACAGATCTCTGTTAACCATCACGATGCCTTCATTTTCCTGGTTTTGAGGGTTGAATAAATTCATAATCTGCCTACATCTATACCCCAGAGAATCTGGAGTTTCCACTTTCAGAAATACTTCTGAGAGGTATCAGCTCAGAAAACAGTTTAATTTCCAATTCTTTTAACAGGGGATGTGTAGAGAATTTCACATCTTTTCTGAGGTCCTTCATCTAGGTTCTTCTTTAATATTGGGGCTCAGAAGACTGTGTGCGCTCCAGGTCAGGCAGTGATCAGAGTAATTGATATCCTTTGGAAAACAGAAATTTAGGAGCTGTTGGTCAGTGTTTCTGACAGAAGTGTGAGAATTTGTTCATGCACATTTAGTGCTTGTTAAAATGCCTTCAGGAAGGTTTTCTCTTTCGGGTTGTGAGTGTCTGACAGTAAGGTGTTAGGGTTTTGGCAACTGTTTTCTGCACACCTTGTTTTTTCTCTCATTTAAGAAGTATGCTACCTATATATAGCCTAAGGGCATAGCCTCTGTACTGAAATGAGTCAAATTTTTTCCCACTGCTTTGCTTTTGCCTAACACCATTCCATATATGCTTCGTCCTAAGGGCAGTTACCATCTGGAATGTGCTCTACTGGCAAAGCCAGCCCATAAGGACAAGGACAAACCAGCACCTCTCCAGATCCACTACGAAAAGGGACACTATACTCAGGTCAGGCACAAATACCTGGAAGCTGGTTTAGCAGCTGCAGCACCCAATTGAGACATCTCACATTACAGAACAAATAAATCCTTATACAGAGAGGTATCTTCTTGTTTTCCCCGAAATTCTGGATCTCTTCCTTCCTGCTTCTCCTTCTATTTCTCAAAATACATCATAACATGGTTTTCAGTAATTCTCCTCACCCATTTCTCTTTCAGGGCTGCTCCAACAGAGCCCCACTCTCTCTTCTCTCTCTGAGTGTAGCTGCTGGCTGATCCCATACACAGCAAATATCTCTATGCAGGGGATAGAGTTGATTTAACTTTCTTCTGGACCTCTCTCCTCTGTTCAATCCAGGCCTGTATTGCTGACATGTCTTGGATAATTACCAGGTCCCAGAATGACTAACACAGATCTCAGCCAAGGCTTCTCCTGGCCTCCTTTCTTTGTGTGGGAAGATGCTGTCAGCAGCCAGGGCCCCAGAATCACAGTATGGTTTGGGTTGGAAGGGACCTTTAAAGGCCGTGCACTCCAACCCCCCTTGCCATGGGCAGGGACATCTTTAACTGGATCAGGTTGCTCAGAGCCCCATCCCACCTGACCTTAAATGTTTCTGGGGATTGGGCCTCTACCACCTTTCTGGGCAACCTGTTCCAGTGTTTCATCACCTTCATTGTAAAAAAAATTCTCTTATATCCAGTCTAAATCTGCCCTCCCTTAGTTTAAAACCAGTACTCATTGTCCTTTCATAGCAGGCTTTGCTGTTGCCCCAGCCCAGGTGCCTAGGGCCTTGCACTTGGCCTTGTTGAACCTCATGAGGTTCACACAGGCCCATTTCTCCAGTTTGTCCAGGTCCCTCTGGATGACATCCCATCCATCTGGCATATTGACTGCACCACTCAGCTTGGTGTCATCTGCAAACTCACTGAGGATTCACTCAATCCTGCTGTCTATGTCACTGATGAAGACATTAAACAGCACTGGGACCCAGTGAACAGAACTGGGGGTGTGCCTCAAGTCACACCTCTCATCTTCAGACTTTTTCTGCAACTTGCATATAGATATAGACATGTCAAACATCATACAAATCAAATAGATTTATTTGTGGCTTAACTCTTCTAGGAGATGTAGTTTCACTATTCACCACTTATCCAGAGCTGCTGGCCAGCCTCACAACGACCCCTGCAGCATCCTCTTCTCTGGCCTCAGATCACCTGTGCCCTAGCAATGGCTCCTACTTGGAGGTGGCTTTTGCATTAATCATGCCTCCTAGCATCCACTTCAGACCTCAGAGGGCCAGTAGTATCCTTATGTACCAGGAAAGCCACCTGATGCAAGTGGAAGGGCTCTTAGACCAGGAGAGAAGTCACAAACAGGTGCCAGATGTGACTGGCCTTTTTTGTTGAGGCCATTACATACAAGATATTGCAGGTTTTTCTTACCACTTACTTACAAAAAATCTTGGCGCCAGTTCTATGTGAGGAACAGGCATAAACCTGGCAGGGCTGGGAGATGATCATTGCTCTGCAGGACAGAGGAGCATGGGGCCTACCAAGGCTGCTGTGGGTAGCGGGGAGCACCTCAGCCTGAGGATTTCCTCCGGGGTCAGCTGAGAGATGAGGGATACCCATACAGCAGCGATTCCTAACAGATGTCGCAAGGTCAGTTTGAACAACCCAACTGACTTGTCAGATAGCATTGCCTGGGTTTTGGAAAGGTGAAAATCCAAATTCAGGCTCCTAAGACAAGCAATGCCGCTAATGACCTCAGATCTGCAGCAATTAAAGGAATAATGGCCTTTTTGTTCTGGCTTTGTGCATCACACAATGAGGTCTTGATCCATGACTACAACTCCTAAGCAATAAAGTAATACAAATAATTAATAATAATAATGAGTTGGGTTTCATTACGTGTCTTGCACTGCATAAAATCCCCTGCGAGCAGTTACAGCCAGTGAGAATATTTAATGTCTTATTGCAGTTTGAAAATGTACTGCGAATGACAATGTAATAAACCAAAGAACTTCATCAACTTCTAATTGAAATTAGTGAGAACTGAACTACTGCATTGTGCATAGAAGAGACCTTCCTCAGCCTTAAAAGCTGTTGGCTCTAGGGGTGACATGGCTCAGTTTGAATTATCTTCGTTTTCTACCTTAAAAACAGCTTTTATTGAAGAAAACTAATCTTACTTCAGACAGACAGCAAATATCACATGAGATAAAAGGTGTTTGGGTTTTTTTTTCAGGTTTTTTTTTGTTTTCTTTTATCTCAATTCCTGCAGAAGTGTTTTCCCTGAGTATGTATCAGATCCCTAAGAAAGCATGGCCATCTGTATTTTTGAAGACTAAAGCTGAAAATACATTCCTTACCTACAAGACCATTTTCTGCAATACTGCTTCAAAAATTGATGCACAGATCAAACCTTAACAAAAAAAGACGGTTCTTTCAAGGTCATTTTATACCTCTGTGACAAAGGTACAAGGTTAGGAACGGCATCAGGTGAAAGCGCGGTGCACTGAGGCATGCCCGTGTGTTTGCCAAAACAGCTGAGGAAGCCCTTTTCCCATCCTCTGACAGCAGAAGTGAACAACCAAGAGGGTTGGTATTGGTCATTGCATTTTATTACCATGCCATAACACAGGCAAATGTGATTCTCCGTGCTAACATCTGGCACCAGGACAATTTCACAGACCCCTAATGACTGCAGGGGGGCACAGCTCAAGCTACTCAGCTCCAGTATTCCTTGTCTTCAAAGTTACACATAATATTTACTTTTCTATAACTTTTGCAATAAAACCTGCTAGAACAAGAGTTATATTTTTCTTTAGTAGTTTGCATAGCTTTGCAAAGCTTGAAGAATGTCTAGCTTGCTGTGAGCTTTAGCAGAGCCATTTAGATCATGGCCCATTACTACACTGCAGCTGTTTGCACTGCACCCTGTGGGTCAGTTGTGAGGAGAAGAGTTGTGATGTCTTGTGCTTCCCGACAGCAGGCACAAATTAGGAGAACTGTACTTGGAGGCATATAATTAAATTTCAGCAAACAGGTTTGCTGGAGAAGTTATTCTTCCTATGAGATCACTATAGCTGCCACTGTCCATAAACTATTTTAAAGACCACAAAAAAGGGCTACGTAAGGTCTTCAGCTGGTAATGCTTAATGCTGTGGCTTTCTGTTCCTTTGATTCTTATTCTCCTACGTAATAGGTTTGTTGGGTTTTTTTTTTCTCAGTGCCAGAAAGATTTCTTGTCATGGAAATCTACTTTCAGGTTTGCTGGAGAAATAGGATATTTAAATACTAGATCCATCTAATACCTACAGAGAGACCTAAAGGTCTCCAAGCTTTTTGATGGCTGCGACATAAGTGGATGGTGAGCCTGTGACAAAAGCGTGCCACCGGAGCCTCTAAGAAGCTGAGTTCAAGTGAGTGTCAGTCTTTACCTCAGATACTGTTGTTCTATTTCTTTTCATAGCAGTTATGTACACTGCTTCTAAAAATAATTCCTTTTCGTATACCATCAACCTGCACCCTCGGTCTAACCCAAAGACTGTGAAGTCCGTGAAGATTATTTGAAGCAAAGATGAAGAAGATTCCCTAGAAAGAGGATAGAACTTCTGATATTTTGTTGTATTTTGTACTTAATTGGAATATGAAATCATAAAAACTACAACTTCTTTTTTCTGAAAATGCAGTTAGTCTTCATCTTCCAGAGAACTTGAAAGCAGTGCCCAGAGTCTGCATACAGCTCTCCAAAATGTTTGGAGAACAAGAAATACTTTATCAAAATCCCCTCTTTCAGAATGGAGTTTACTGCTTCTTGGTGGAGAAGGACACTTTCTGCAGCAGTGTTATGCACTAACAAGGCATGAATCCATTTCCATTTTAATCACAGGGGAGCCAACACAATCGGTGATGAGAGCTTTTACTTTACCTGAACTCACAGTTATTGGACTGATCCCAGCAGATTTGCCTTTACGGCAACACTTGCTTTCACCATGGCATTCCTTGAGTGCTCAGCCTCTATAAAAATAAAGAAATTCTTCTGAAACTGTGCTAAACTCATTACCAATGGATCTTCTTTCACTATATGAAATTCTAAATAAGAAAGAAAGGTTTATTTTAAGCTTTTAACAGTCTGTTGCAGTTAATTGTGTGTATCAGGCAAGCGGCTTGGTTGCTAAGAAAATCTTTGGCATGTTTCCATGGGATTTGTGTTATTGACAGAAAAAAGTACCAATTGATAGGACGTGCATCTGCTAATTTGAATACTGAAATGAAACAAAACAAAAAAAAAGAAAATAATTCTTTTCTGCCCAACTTTTGAGTTAATGCAAGCCTAGGCCAAAAATAACGTACTTCCTCTATCAATTTACAGAATAGTTATTTGGCTTGGGAGACCTGATTAAGACAAAAAATTTATATATTAAATTCTTATTTCTATGTGAACAGAACATATGGACTGCAGTTGTCAGTGGTCGCCCTTACATTACTGCACAGAGGTTCCTAGGATGAGCTCAAAGCTATAATAGATGTCCAATACGTGAGTTATTTGCAGAAACACCCAGTGTTCTTGTCAATTCCAGGAGAAATCTCAGTTGTATTTACATTTAATGTCTGCCATGCAGTCAGGCAGAGCTTTCCATAGATTTCCAGCTGTCCCAGTGGCCATGGACCAGAAGAGGGGGAGAAAAGATGGCCTGAGATGGGGAAAGAAGACAGAGTGGGACTTCCTTTAAAAAGCATTTATGCTGCTTGTCTCAGGAATGGACACAGCAGGAGGCAGGGCTTTAGCTGGATTAAGGCTGCCTAGAGGAACAGAGGCCTAGTGCCAAGCCACAGCCTGGAGCCCAAAATTCTGCCAGGTACAGGGGGGACCCAGGCAGTGGCACAGCCAGGATCCTACCATGGACACACAGCCCTGCACAGGCCAAGGTTTAGAGACCGGGTGACCACAAAAGCCATGCTAACTCCACTATTAAACTTTAATTTTTGTGTTTAAATATAGACTGGAGTCACTTGGCAATCAAGAATCAAGCAATGGGATTAGATCCTACTGATATGTTCTCAGAAAATGTAATTATAGATGCTCTGTATTTGACCCTTGGCTATGCTCCATAATCAGTACGTGATCCCATAACTCATGATTTTGGAAAAGGAATTAATCACACAGGTCTGAAGGCAAAACAAACAGTGGTTGTATTGTGGGATTATATGTTATTTAGCAGGATAAGAGAGTTCAATAAAGTAGCATCATGGCCAAGGAGCCTATTCAGAGCATAAAGTTTCCAGACACACTGAGAACATTGGTCTACAGTGCAAGGTTCAGAAAATCCAGTGGAAAGTGAATTATTCTGTGGGATTGTAACTTTATTTTGACTTCTGTAATTCATGTTGGTTTTAGATATAATTTTTTATGCCTGGACAAGGAAAATCGACCCTGCAGCTGAAGCCTACAGCCATCTATGGCACATGTATTGCTTGGTAATTGGCTCCTACAGTGTTTATTCTCCTGGCAAGAGAAATCTTTATTTTTTTAGTTCTCTCTCATTTAAATGTTTCTTACTTCAAATTAAGCACAGGAGGATTTTATAGGCTGAGGAACAGGTTCCTGCCTCTGATTACCATTGAGCTAATTAAAAAGCAAAACATTACCGGTCAATGAGGGAATCCTATTGGAGGTAAGAAAATTGAGGATATAAGACTCTCTGTAATAATTCAATAATAGCATTGGAGAGACATATTTAACTGCTGTGGGAGGTAAGCAGTCAGATTTTTTGTTTTCTTTCTGGTTCTGTTACTTTACCCACTGCGTGACTTTGGGCAAGTCCTCCTAACTTCCTGATCCCTCAGTCTTCCCTTTCTGCAAAACAACAAACCAAACTGCCTTGCTGAAATGCCAGTGGAATGGATGCAGTGCTTTATAAATAAGTAACGAGCTCTTCTTTTTGCTAGGAGGAAGAATGGACTAATATATATATGTGTGTGTGTGTGTGTGTATATTTGATATTTGCCAGTGTTCTTGGTATTTTTACAAGACATGGCAATAAGAGGATAAACTTAAAAGCTCCAGTGACATATCTCATTGAGTGTCAGAGGTTTGTATCAAATATTCCATTCAAGGTTCTCTATAAGTCTGTTTTTAAAGCGGCACTGAAGCGAGGCACGTTTGCTTAGCCTGCATATCCCTAGAAAGAAATCAGATATACATTTTTAAAAACATCTTCATTTACTTATGAGAAGAATATCTATCTATCCGCAATGCTTCATGTATAAAATGTTTCATGCCTACATAACATATGCACAGAGCATACGTTTTAATTTTAGTTCAGTACAATATTTCAAATTCAAACAAATTAGCCCAAGGCATAAAGTACTATCAACCATTTTTTCCTGTTTTTTAATACATGACAGCTTCCACGGAAGCATTACTAATGAAAAGGGCAATCATATACCTGAGATATTTTATTTACTCCTCATCTACCTTTCTTTTTTATTCAGAATTTCATATAGTAAAAGAAAATTCATAAGTAATGATCTTATCTTGTTAGTTCTGCACAGATTTTTGCAGTCATTTTTTTAAGGGCTTTTTGAGTTGAAGGTGACATCAAGATTTGTTATTTAGGGCTATTCTCCTTAAACTTGTCCAGTCTTCATGCTCCATAACCAGGAAACATGGACATCATGGTCTCTGAACTACTTCTCAGATAGCTGCTAAAGATCACTAGGAAAAGCGAGTCAGACGGCTTAAATTTCCTGTGCAGAAGTCCACATTTTTAATGCTGTGAAATGGCAGCTATTATGTACACTGAACATGTACTCCAGTAAACCCTCTTTCTCCCATGGAAGGCTCAGCTTAACATGGGATGCTATTTCTCCAGTTATAAATATCCTGTGGCAAGGCCAGCCACCAAAGGTGATTGCATCGCTAGCTATATAAAATCTTATGATTAAGCCCCTTTAACTTAACTCAGAAGTCTCTTCTTAAAAATCCTCTCACTGAAGGGAAATTCAATAGTTAATATTATTGCACGTTACTGAAAACTCAGCTATTCCAAACAACTTTGTAAGTCATTTGAATAGAAATAATGAATAGGCTCCTTTTTTTTTTTTCTGTACAGTAAACTGGCCATTGCTAGAAGAACATTAAAGACAAGCCCAGGTTTAATGCCCATGTGAAGCAATACCTTTAAGTTTCCTACTGACATTTATTATTTATTTGTTTTTATGTTGGAACTGGAGGCAGGGGTGTCCATGGCGGTAGCTCAGAAAGAGATCCAACTTGATGGAACTTGCTTTCAGCCACTTATCTCAAGTTGTCACATGCAGTGCAGCAGCAGGCAGCACCACCATACAGGGGATGGTGTGTGGCTGCAGTCCCACCTGGTCTCTGGTTGCCGTGCCTCACGCAGAGGTGCAGGCACCCACAGCTCACCCTCTGCAGGCAGATTCCTGCACCCTTTTCACTCAGAGAACACCCATCTCTCTCCCTGCTTCTCACCCAAAGAAGAAAAGGCTGTGGGATTCACCTTTTACAATCATCTAACAGTGAGAAACCTAATTCAACCGCTGGTTCCAGTCCTCTCTCCAGTTTGAGAGGATTTAGCCTCCAATCACTCCTCTCTGGAGCTTTATCCTGCATGGATAAATAAATATATGAACTTGAAACACCATTTTCTGGAAAATCTTCTATTTCTTTCTCTATAGCAGCATCCGAGTCCTCCCCTGCAGGATTTGTGTTTCGGTAGTGAGCACACTGGGGTTTTGTGGGAAGCCCGGCCTTGTCTGCCCTGTGCTGACAGGGCCTGCATGACAAACCTCTCACTCAGGGACAAACCCTGCCTCTTCCCTGGGCTGTCAGATATTTAGGCAGACACCAAACTGCTCTGCCTTCTTTGGAGTAGGGCTGCCTTCAAAATAAACAGGTGTGTGTCTTGTTTTAATTTCCCTTTCTTTTCTTTTTTGAGATCTGGTCCTAAAAGTCTTGCCTGGCATCACATAAAGATGCTGTGATGGAGCAAAGAAGAAGAATTCTGTGTCTGACTCTTAGACTATTGACTACTTAATTTGGGTTTCAGATCAACTGCAAGTCCTCTTTTTTTTATTAAGAGATACATCAGTACAGCAAAATTCACTTTTCATATGGGCTCCCACTGACATACTCTTGATTTGTGGCATTATACTAGAAGCTGAGTCAAGCTGATACTGTTCCTCAGATACCAGGGGAACATATTTTAAGTTTTCTGTTGAAGCGCTTTTCTATTTTGAATTTTATGTGAAAGCCAACAGAGTCTCCTTCTACTTACTCCAGTGCAGACGAGAAGATGGTCTACTGCAACTACAGTACATCAAAAGCAGTCTGTGTTTTAAACAGTCATTTCTTAATGTGGTAGTCCCCTTCTCATTTCTCTTTGTTTCTTGGTTATAATTAATCTTAAAAAGAAGAATGATTTAAAATTTAAATGAACTATAAAAATATAAAATGGAGTATCCAAAACCAGGCGCTAGACAATTACATTTATTACTGCACAGACTGAGCAAGATACTGCATTAGATAGGGAAGGACATTTGACATCAAACAGGCACTCTACATAAAGTGCAACAATATGTATGAGAGAGGAAAGGCATTTGGGGGGCATTTGATTAATGTGCATTTAATTGGACTTTCCTGTCTCATTGGTTTTATTCTCTCAATTTAGCTCAAGCTGCTCGAATGCATAAATAGCCAAAGCACCTACTATAATTAACAAAATACACTGTTTGCAAATTACCAGATTTGTCAGATTGCGTGTAAACAATAGTATATTATACAAATGTTGTTCATCTCCTACAGAAATGTAAACAGGCAGAGAAAGTCCAATATTCACTAAAAAAAACCCCAAACCCAACAGCCTCCTCTTTGACAGCTGTTTGGGACACTTGATCTTTGTGGTTTGGATTCAACTGTAATTTTAACTTTAGTTTCATTAAAAATTTGTAGGATGCTCTGCCAATGCCATTCAAACTGGAATTTGAATGTACTAAGTTACGTCCCCCATGTGATGTTCTCTGGTCATATAACGAATGTATGAGACCATATTTGTATCACAAAACTCAAGCAACAAAACTGAAAAGCCAACGTATACTGAATGAAGAATGGCTAAAGCAAAGAAACCCAACAGAAAATGTTAGCTTCTATTTATAACTTTGAAAAGATTCTGGGATGTTTAAGAAGCCCATGGTATGTGCTATAAATCTAGGATGTAATTCAAAAAGAATATTTAAAGTGCACGATTGCTAACAAAACAGATTAAACATTTAACAACTGAGAAAACCATAGAGGTAATTTGGATTTGATACTGGCATTCTCAGCAACTGTGAATGAAATCTGGGCAATAAAGCACATGGACAGAAATTCCATAGTCGGGGTATGAGTCAAGTGAACAATTTGTCATGTGAATATTTGGAAGAAAAAGAACAGACTGAAAAATGCGCATCTCCCATGTTTGTTTGAGTGGTCGTGTTGTTGCACAGGATTTAAAAATGAGTTAGTATAATATTTACTATCTTTTTAGAGATTTTGCACTTTAAATACTCTTCAGTTACCATATTAAAGCCCCAAAGAGCTCTCCTTCCTCAGTAAACCCTCCTTAATTTCCATTTTAGACTCTGTACATTTCTACCCTGGGAGCACCACCTACTGTTGAACAACCACATGTACAGTGAGGGGGGAACTCCTACCAAGTGCATGGTTCTTTCCAAATTTAGATGAGAAAATTACACAGCTTTCCATTTAAAACAAACATGGAAAATTAGAGGCACGTTGCTCTGTATAGTTTATGAGCCAAGAGGGAAAGATGTGATTCTTTTTGTCCCACAAATAAGGGAAACATTATTTGGGAGGAATTAAATATTGGATCTGTTACGTACTTACTGCTCTGCACCCCTTCTTCACTACTCTTTGCTGCAGGAAGGTCTCAAATGATTATTTGCTTTTTCTTCACAGTGCTTTTCCATTTCATCTCACAAATTCAGTCAAATAGGCCCCAGTGCTTGAATAATTCTTAAAATTAATATCGTTTCCCTCATTAGACATTCACAAATCATTTTACAAATGTTATTGGGGTCCTTGTGTCTTCTTTACTTCACAGCTACACAGAGCTAATAGTACCTAAGCCAGTACCATTTTCTCATGGGGAAGAAGGATTTTTGAACTGATGCTCGGTCTGTGATGCTGATATTTCTGGTTAATACCTAGGTGGCCTGCAGACTCACCAGCCACTGGGTGTTCATTATTGCCTCAAGAGAAAAGGTTCTGTAACACACATGCTTAGCTAATGAATTAATTGTATAGGGAAAGGAATTTGAATTTAATCTCCCTCGCTATCTCGCTGAGGAACACAGTAGTAAAGAAAAATAAATGTCCATTAGGAAGTAATGGCTGGGGTATGCTCCACCACCGCTGTTTCTGTGCTGGTTATCTAAAGCAGCTGTCAGTCAGGAAATTCCTTTGGGAAAACTGCTCTTCCTTCTTCCCAAATTAATTACATTAAATGTGGTGAATTGCATTAAGGAATGGGAGCATGAAGGAATGGCTGTGGGAAGTTTACTTCCATGCTGCCAAAAAGTTTAGATCAGCTGTTTTCATGGAGTGTGACTGAACCTCCCATACTAATTTATTCTCCAGCTGGGATGAATATGGAAAAGACCTGGCCCTTTACTTCAAATGCATGCAATGTTGCTTTCTTTTGAAGAAAAGAACTCTCACCTGGTTTCTTCTCATGAGGTATGAAATGATACACCCCTCTGAATAATTGCCTGTAAAATGCTTCCAGCACACGTATCAGCATTGACAATCCTGATATTTATATTTATACCCTCTCCAGACTCACAATCTTTCCATAGCATTGCCTCCATACATCTGAGATACACGTTCCTCCATGGTCCAACATCCTTTAAGCTGAGCATAGGACAAGAAATTGATGACAGAAGTATTAATAAAATATTTAAAAATCTAAATGCTGCTGCATGGCCAGTTATTGCTACACCTATCTGTCTCCTTTAGAAGAAAATAATACAAATAAATCTTGTCCTTAGTATTTTCTGTCCCCTTTGGTTCTGGGTCTTGAGTCCAAGGAAGATGGTATGGGCTAGTTTTACTTGTGCTTACAAAATTTTCCAATAATTGCTTTTATCATTAAACCCTCCTGTAAATTTACCTGCTGCTTCCCTTTGTGTACAAGTAGTTCCTCACACTGAGTAACTCTAATTGTGTATATTTTTTTAAGTTACCCATTACTTTTCTGATCCCTGAATGGCAGGAAGCTGGATCTAAAGACACCATGTTACTGTAGTTATTTAACATGTATCAATATATTTGTAGCACAGTCTCTACATGGAGGCTGAATTAGTCAAGTTTGAGGCCAAAATGAGCAGAATTTCACAATGGTTTTCACTATTATGTATGTTATGGTTTGACATTTTAGCAGTCAGTCATTCCAAGCTATGGATGTCCTAACATTATCTTAATAAATCATTAATCATTAATCTTATGTTACGGACTCTTCTTCTGAAGTTAATGAATATTCAGGAGAAAGGCGTTGAATTAAATATATCAAATATCTTCCCAGTGCATTTGGAACTGTTCATATGAATGAGACTATTCCTGCTAAAAGAGTTTTAAAAGTGCTCTAACACTGACAGTTTTCTTGACAACCCCGAGCAAGCTCCATAAACATTCCCTTGTGACAGATCTCCAGTTTCTCCACACATGGGTCCCACCCTGCAAGTGCAGGCAAGTATTGAGACTGGGTTCAGTGTAATTATCTACCGTTCTTAAAAATCAGAAATACTGGAGAGAGCGGATGAAAACCCTCCTCCCCTGAATGTAATGTATTGGCCTTGGTGAGCAAGAAAGTGCAAGAAAGATGTTTTATTACCATGTGGTCCAGGCATCTGCATTATACCTGAGGAAAAGCAATACTCTAACCGTAAAGTTAATTTATGTCATCGGAAACAGCTAATGAAAACTGCTGGTTTGGTTATTGAATTGTAATAACTATTCCCAGCTGTTAAAATTGCTTGTGATGCACCAAAACCAAACTCACAAAGCATCTGTGATGAGAGATCAATCATTTCCTGGTATTTAGCTGAGATGTAGCCAGTTAGAACAATAAAAATGGGACCACACAGATTTTCAGATTGTATCAGCAATTCATCTTTTATGATAGATAGCTTTGATTCACAGCATCACAGAATCACAGAATCACAGA
>NW_010201453.1:0-22437 GCF_000695765.1 Mesitornis unicolor
CCCTAACGTTCTGTGATTCTGTGATTTGCAATAATCTCTGAACACTAAGGCAGATTGTCCTGGCATCTTCAACTGCACTGTAGAAAAGGCTGCCCAGAGAGGCTGTGGAGTCTCCTTCTCTGCAGACATTCAAAACCCACCTGGATGTGTTCCCGTGTGACCTGGACTGGGTGATCCTGCTCTGGCAGGGGGGTTAGACTGGATGATCTTTCGAGGTCCCTTCCAACTCCTCATATTCTGTGATTCTATGTAAGTTAAGCATATATTTTTAAGTGTTTCACCATCACTAATTAACCCTATTAACAGAAGTAAAGTTCCATATTCAGCTTTTCCAAAACCAGCTGTCTCTGCTGATTCCAAAATGCACTTAATACTGGCACTGTGGCTGAGAAAAAAAAATCAATAATTGAAACTATCTTACAGGCTAACATGCCATATAAAAGAATTCCACTTTTCTAGAAGAATGCTTTTCTACACTTCAGTAGAGTGTTGTATAATTATGTGGTTGAACGTGACATTAAAAGAGAAAGTGAGTGAGATTACCTTCTGAAAGCTTGGATGAGAGGATGGAAATGAGCTTCATAATACTGAGCATGTCAGCACTGCAGAGTTACCTCACTGGTGGCACATATGAGCACAGCGACCAGTTTTCTTCAGATGTGAGTGAGCCCTAAATTTATATCAAAGTTACTTTACAATACTGTGTTCACCCGTGCATGTCACTGGATTTTCTACAAGCATATGCCATGTACTCTGACAAAGAGAGTGATGTACATTTTAAAAAGTGTTTTACATTTCTTTTGCCAGTGAAATGCTTGAACAGATTCTCTGTTCCTCTGGGCATGCAGGGTTGAACTGAGGGAAGGTTCAGATGGAGCAGCCCATGTTCTGACTGTGCCATCCTAGATCAAATGCTTCTTCATGGAATTGGCTAACTTTAGGCTAAGTAACCCAAATGCAAATCACAGTTTATGGCTAGGTAGAAGCCACACCAAAGTAAGGATATGGATTTACTTTGAAATGAAAACATATTCTAAATTCTTGCTTGAATTGGATCTTGTCTTGAGGAAAATTAGCCATGCTAAATCCAAATTATTCAGTTGTGAACAGTATATCTGAAACACAAAGTTGTGTGTGCATGGCTGTTCACTACAGCATTGATAATAGTGGTGACAGACAAACTCAATACTCAGGAGAAGATTATGCTTGTAAAATCACTCCTCTTATATTTGTGACATGTTAATTCAGAAATTGGAAACTCAAGAGAGACAAAAAAAGCATAATTTTTCCTCTTAGTAGTCTATAGGGCTTGTTGGTTCTCTACTGGTTAAAAAGTTTCAAAATTAAAATATTTAAATGTCTATATTAATAAATATTTTAATGTCTTATTAAAATATTTTCTGTTAATAGAAAATTTTACTAAATATTACCTGAGAAATATCATGTCGCAACTTGACTTTTCAGCATATGTTGTTTTGTCATGGAGACACAGTTTTAAGATAGATCTAAGGTACCTTTTCATATAAAATACATCAATATTTATGTCTTCAATATTAAAGTCTTTTAAAAATGTGATAGCTGTCAGATTTCCACACTATTATTCAAAATGTTATTAATTTTGTGCAAGCTTACAAACTTAAATTATATGCAAATAAAACTTACGCAAATCAGAGTAAAATATGCTAGGTTCAATCAAATAACAAACTAACTTCCCTGTATATATTTCAAGCATCACATCAAAAGCAGAAATTATTAGTTCCTTCTTGCCAGCCTGTGGTCTACCTCTGGCTACTGTCTATGTACTCCCTCTCCAAAGCTAAAGTAAATACAGGTCCACATGGTAGATGTTTCTCTCTTGTTCACGTAGCCTATCCACCATGGCTGTGTCATTTGATACGTAACTATTAACTTTAGAATAATAGCCAAGCCTGGCTACACTACATTAAACCAGATTTACTTTCATTCTGTAGTTTTTTTATAATCTAAGTTAAAATTCTGATTAGAATAACCAGAAATGTGTGTGTGCATATTTTTAAGATTTTCAGCACACAGATCTGAATTATTTTATAACCATGCACAGCATCTATAAACCATCTTCAGAAATGTGAAAATTATTCCCTCCTTGCCGTATGGTCTTTTTGACCTAGTGGCACAAATTTATATGTTTAGCTGTAACTGCTTGAATGCATTCCACAGATGTTTGCTGATAGGGAGTGTCTCCTATGGAAGCATCTGATGTTGCAAATGTGCACAGTCTGAAACACACGAATCCCTGAAACAGAATGACTTTTGTGTCCTGTAAACTTGCAAGTTCGCAGACTCTTCTAGGAGATCCAGTACTGCACATTTTTTCCATACTCAGTCCCTTTTAGAAACAAGGGCCCCAAATATTTTGTCTGAATTCCTTGCTCAATGAACCTACAAAGAAACTTATGGAGCAATGGAATTAAAAGATTAAACCACAAGCCACTTGTACTAAGTCTTTAAATGACTTACGAAGCATAGAGTTTACATAGTAACTGAGTCTGCAGACTCAATTGCTCTTGGAGAGTTCTGAGGACTTTCAGGTTTTTTCTGCCTGACTTGACTGCTTTGTTGCTCTGTTGCTGTTCCCATCTGGATGTTACAAAAGAACAAGAAAAAAGATAAGATTACAATTAAGTAACTTTTATTTGTTTGGAGTATTTTAACTGCTTCTTAATTAGAGAGAAAATCCCCTTTATTGTTAACCCACAGGGTAAGAATTGGAAACAGCAATATCACATGGTCACAGTATTCTCATTCACATAACATAAGTCTTTCATATATTTCAGGCATGCAATACTACATATGATAATCTTAAAACACATAATGATACAATATATAGTTACATTTCAATGTCTCCAACAAGGCAGATTTTTAAGTTTAAATATTAAATATTGACAAAATTGAAAGCAATTTTTACTAGTAACTTCTGTCTGTGGCTTTAACTATATGCATGTTAGCAAGCCAGGCTAACACATTTTGCCAGTGAAACAAATGGAAATGAGAAACAGTTATCAGTGTTAGGAGCTTGCAGTTCTACTGATCAGCTAGAGCTACAAGTTTAGAGCTTCTAGAAGATCTAAATAATTAATAATGAGGCAGTTATCTAAACTGTTTCCATGACAGGTGTCTGTGGACAACGATGATCAGGTATCATTGTGGAGTGGCTAGAAATGGTCCCAGGCTTGATATGGGATCCAGGCACCGTTCTGGAGTTTGTGTCATTTCATGTGTGGTCTACTTCCAACAATGAACCCTTCAGAAGACCAGCAGGTGCCAGAGTGGACACTATAAATTTTATACCCATGTATTTTTTCCGTTTTCACCTGGTTGATGGTATGTTTTCACACCTGGTTGCCTTGCTGAAAAATCAAGCTGGTCAGAACCTAGTTTGGAACGAGAACAAGTTGAGACCACACTTGAGAGATGTAATTGGTCCCCAGAGAACCTCAAGAAAAAGTGTGGAGTTCTGACACTTAGGGTATTTTTTTTGTTTTGTAAACAAGCTTATTACAGCATGTAATCAACCCTCTCAATATCTGGTTATCTTTTGTTTCCAAATGCTACAAGAAAAATTATGAGATTTTTTTTCTTACCTTCTGTGATTTTCTTACCTTCTTACCTCATCATTGACAGCCCATCCAGATTGTGATAGACGTATCAATTTTTGTCTGCTCTCTGGTCAGTAAAACTTGAGGTGGATTGAAGATTTTATAACAATGGGACTTCCTTGCAAATTAACATAGAATTTTGAGTGAAGCTTCATAAACACAGGGAGTGATGAATCTAGATACTGTGGGATTTCCAAGACAGAACTTCCCTTTTTTATCTGTTTATAAGACCTTATTTCTGCCTTTTTTGGCTCTGTTTGGTTCTTGCATACGGACAAATTTCACTTACGGATTCCTGAGGTGCCAGTAGGAAACATCTAGCTGTAGATAAACCTGCTACTTGCCTAGCAGTGCAGGTAACTGTAGCTCATTCAACAGCATTTTATATTAACACCTGCCCTCAACAGGAAAAAAGTCACGTTTCACCAGAATGCGTTCAGCAATGGGAACAGAGGCTGCAGTGAGCAGCAGCATCTGTAGAGGACTGAGCAATAAATAGCAACACTTTTTCCCAAAATATGCCAAAAAGTAATTGGATTTTTTACAGGTGTTTATTATTTTAAATTCGTTTCTGAAGCAGAATGTTTAACATTTTCCATTCTTGCAACATTATCTGCCCAACTACTTTATATGAATGGGTTGGTCTTACACAGAAGGTACAATTGGTTTTCAGTAGTAATTCCAGTTTAGCAAATGAATGAAGAGCATGACAATTCACTAAGAAGGACAGAAACAGAAGTCAAATCTACCAGTTGAGTATTTTCCACTTCAGGACAAAAAAAGCACCATGTGAAATGTTCTGTGTCTTATGCCTTGAAGTAAGTAGACACGCAAATGTTCTTTGTACAGCAACACAGAACATTTTTCATTAGGTAGGATATCAACACAAAGTAGCTGCAAAACCTGTTAAATTCAAAGTTATTCTTCAATATTTTCAGTAGGGTTCTGATGTGAAAAACAGGTAATATAAAGCATTGTAGTTCCAAGTACTTATTATAGCCATCTGAAGAGCACAATGGTCTTTATAGATTCTGAGATATGCTAGAACAAATTGCATGTGACTCAGTGGGGACAAATGTAAGGTAATCCAAAAGACTGAGAAGGGTATTTAGGTAGCAGTTGTATAAAAAAGGACTGGAGAGTTATTTTGGATTGCTACCAGTATTAGTCAACAGTATCATCCAGGTTTGGAAAAGGGCAGACATCATGCTGGAATATGAAAACACAATCCTGTCCTGCAAGATGTGAAGTGGTTCTGCTCTGCTCAGCAGAAGCTGAGGGAAGCTAAAAGCAGGAGGCATTAGCAGAAAAGCCACCACTGAAATAATGTGTCCAGCTTGCAGAAAGATGGTGACCAGTCAGAGCCTAGAGAGCAATGAGGTGCTCAGCTCCAAGAAACATGACCTAAAAGGTAAACCAGAACAGTCTGAATTTTTCTCCAGAGAAACGAAAGCAGAGACCTGGTAAAAGTGTAATGTATACAAAGAACTGCTGTGAAGGAAAGGAAGAATCTATTCCCAAGTTTGTGAGGGGCAGTACAAAAAGTAATGGTCTTCAGATTATATGTTATGCTATTATTATTTATTCTCAGACAGGAATAGACAGCTTGGAGATGTAGTGGAATCCCCTTTATTAGAAGTAAGACAAGTATCTGTCAGAAATGATGTTAGGATAGTTATTCCTATCTTTGGGCAGTGCAGTAACTTCGGTGATCTCAACATCTTACTCAGCCCTCGAATTCTTGAAGGTTCTGAGGCTCTGACTATCTGATCAGTACTTGGTGAATATTAACAAGCACTGAGGTGTGGCTGACGTAAGCTGGCAGGCAAGCAGAGAGAGATACAATGAGAGTGGTGTGCAATTTGTCTGAAGTCTCCTCCCTTTAGTAAGAAGTCACGGAAGTGATGATGGGAGGAATGAATTTCCAAGTGTAACACTAAAATCAGTAATCAGAACAGAACTAGCATAGCCCATCTCTCTCACTGCACCTGCTGAATCTGGTAGATAGAATGGATTTTAATAACATGCCTTAACTATATTAAGGATGCAGACTTCTGAGTTGCAAATAAAATGCTCATTTCTACAAAACTTTTGCAACATGAGTGTTGTATATATGATAATTTCTTTGTATTTTTCTGAGAAGCCAACCTGTTAGTATTAGTTCTGCAGTAGAATTACTTGAAAGCAAAAAATGTCATAAATGTCACTTTCAATACTAATTTTTATTAATTTATGTATATAGTTATCAGAAAAAACCACAGCCAATACATAGTCTACCACGAAATTCAGCAGTTGTGCTTAATACAAAAGCTGACATCCTTCTTCAAACAAAGAAAAAGGCTTAGAAAAGCCCTCTGATCTGTGTTCACCATTCTCAAACATAAAGATTGCATCTTTGATTTTGCTAGCATTAGTATTTGGAAGAACAATCAACACAGAAACGGTAAGGTTTGACAAGTGGTATAAGATTTCAGTAAACATGTCTCCTCTCGGAGAGATATTGGAACCAGATAATATTAAGGGAAATTATACTGCTTGGAACTCTGATTTTCAAAGAGCATAGAAGTATAGACTGAAATCAGAATGGACATTTAGGGATATTAAATGCAAATAAGGCTCCAACACAGGCTCAAAGATACAATTAAATTATGGAAATATGCACAAGTTCAGTAAGTGAAAACATAAAATACTTTGGGATAGGAGGTTATATAAACAAACTTTTTGCTAAATTAATATTTGGAGTTAGCTGGAATATTTTGGTAATGTTTAAATTGACAATTCTGATTTGTCAAAAGTAGGATGCTTTGTGCAAATTTTCAGACTTTTAAGTTTCTTTAGAGAAAATATATTTTAAGGGTTTAATTGAATTCTATTCCAGCTGTTTCAAAACAGAAGATTATGAAAGCATTGGTTTGCCTACTGGATACAATTAAAATTTTATATTTATATTTATCCAAAGTATTTTTCTGCACTTCCTTGTGATGGAACATTTCCGATATTTGTATTTGTTTCCTTTCCATGGTAATACTAAAATAGATAAGAACTTATGATATTCCCCTCAAAGAAAAATTTGAAGTCCCAGTTGATTGTTTTAGAGTATTTTTCTTTAATGGTATCAAAAATGGGTCCTCTAATAAAAGTAAAAGGTGGTGAAATTTAAGTACTTATTCTCAAATTAAAAACAAACTTAAACTATTCACATGAATTACTATTATTAATATTATCCTTACTCTTACAATTCCTCAGGTTACAATATTAATGGGAAACAAATAGAATGTAAGTTCAACAATCACATGTACACTTATAAGTAAAATGTGAAAGCAATTTTAAATATGTATTTGTCACATACCTTAGAAAATCTTTAGGGTTCTACCAGATGGCATTTATAGACCTTATTGTGAAATGTATCTGATGACATATATGTTTCACAGGCAGTCAAAGGATAACTGAATTTTACATTCAGTGACCACCTACAAATCTTTTCTAAAGATGTAGTTTAGACTGAGTGCATTAGCAGCCTTACAGCATATTTAGACAATGAAAGATTAGGCTAACCCTTATCATGTGAGCTCAGAAAGTATGGTTGCAGTTTTAGACTGTGGGATAAAGAGGTTAGGGTCCTTCTGCAAAGATAGAGAGATGCAAAGAGTAGGATAAAGGTAAGGAAAAAAGGAGAAAATCTTAAGTACTCTCACATATTTCAGTTACAGTAAATACCATGGAATAAAAATGTCAATTCATAAGCTTCAACTTTTCTCTGCTTTCCCCTCCTGCTCAATGATTTTTGTCCCCAAAACACTTCAAAATCCATTTAAATTCCATGTTCCACTACTCCAGATGTACAGTTGGGCTGAGGAGCACACAGGAAGTTTAAAGCATTTTCTACCACTTGCTAGCTTCTACAGAGATTAGCTGCACATCTGTATGGCAACAAAAATGTGGAGCTGGACGCTAATGCCATCAAGAACATTTCTGGTTTTAACACTGGAAATTAAATAACAGCTTAACAAGAATTAAGGTTGCCTGGAAGGGTCCTGCACTGCTCCAAATTACAAAGTTCAGCAAAACTCACATTTTTTACCAATGACTTCTTTAAGTTTTGTTCTCATAGCTCACAATAAACATTCTGTCCACTTACTCTTCTTAGAGCAGGATAATTAAACCAGTACAGGGCAAACGATCACCAAATTTGTTATTAGGCGCTACACCCCATCTAAACACATACCTGGTCTCCCAGAAACAGGACTACATTACAAATGTACTTATACATTACAAATACAATGTGCATTCAATGTATAAAATTTTACAACCTCCTTGCCTTTACAAACAAGATACTCTATTTGTGACTTTAACATAGATTAGTTTTTCTAATATATAAATGTAGCAGTAATGAACATTTTAGTTGTTTGTTGCTTTTACCTTAACTCTGTAGCTCCTATCTTTTAGAGCTCTGAGCTTTGCTAAATATGATGCTTCAAAAGAATAATAGCGGGAAATCATGGTAACTCAACATCTTATTTGTCAGGGAGTTTACTGGAGCAAAAGGGGAGGATCCTCCTGCTTTGATAAAGCAAGCAAACATGTGTGGCAAGAGGAAGCTGATTTTTAAGCCTGTGACATTTTAGTTAAGATAAGGACCACAGCATTTGCTGCTCTAAACACAATCAGAGAGCTATGTAGTCCCCACGGAAATGGTGGTCTCCCCAGCTGAAGTTTGAGGTATGTTTTAAAACTGCAGTCAGTACAAGGAAATCACTAAATTACTGCTGAAGGCAAGTAGAGTTTTAAAGGATTGACCCAAATCTTATTAAAGATGCTGGATGATTCCAATTAATTTCAGTGGGTTTTGTACTAGACCTAGAAGCTCCAGGTCTTGCTGCCTACTGTTGTCTGTTGGCATTTAATAATCTTAAAACCCAGAAAGAATCCAATAGAGCAAATTCTCTATGAGTGAAAGAAGTCATCTGAGTAGTATTAGTAGTCATAATTCTTACTTACATAGATTTTTTCATTTAGCATGATGTGAGTGAATATTAACACATATTCTGTCATCTGGAATCATCATTCCAACACATAGCTTGAAAACATCAGAAAAAGTAAAATAATTATTAACAATATTTAATTATTAATAATAATAATTATTATTTTACAGAAGAATCATTAGACATGACTGACTTTGACTTAAACAAATTACTTCTAATTATTCTACACCAAATATTTTGGTATATCTGATATACCAAATATTTACTTATTAGGATTTTTCCTTTTTACAAATTATTAGCATCCTACAGTAACAATTCACTAAGAAAATAAGAACAAATGAAAATGTGAATATGCTTTGTGAAAGATAAGGTACTTTGTATAAAAGATTTCTGATTTTCCATCTCTTCTGCGCAAGAAATGCATTAAAATACTGTTTACATATATCTATATAGCTCAAACTGTGAGACAGAATTAGAATAATTGATTGTTTATAGTGTATTTGAAAATAAATTGGATGCTTTGATACGTAAGTGTCTTGGTAGCATATTTTCTAGTAGGTTTCTGTTGTCATGCTTTAGGTAAGTTTCTGAGAAAAGAGATGAAAAAAAAAAGAATAAAATACCTACCTATAGGTCTGTACCTTGTTTCATCTTATTTAGGAAGAGCAGGGTATTGCTCCAGACTTTCACCAAGTTAGTGCAGAAATTAGGCTAAAATCTGACTTTGTATTCTCATTGCTGGGGTGGCATACAACTTTCTCTATTTTGGTCTCCTAGCAAATGATAAAATTCCAACCTTCCCTGAATTAAAAAGGCAAGTAGGCAGGAGACAAAACTGAAGAACTCTGCCTGTCATCTGCTCCCAAAAATTCTCACCAGAGACTCTTTCTTCCATCTGTGGAAATTGGCATCCTCAAGCCGAATGAGTCCTCCTCATTTTTCCCCCACCTTTAGCTCTGCTGAAATCCCTCATTTCCCTTTTGTAGGATATCTTTACCTTGTTCCTTAGCTAAAGAACACCCCTTTAAATGGCTCTTTTTCTTGACCTCTCTCACATACAGGCCTGCTGTCTGAAAGGATTTAGCTTGAGTTTTGCTTATGCCCATGCCTAGTCTCACAGTCCCAACTCAGAAGCAGAATGAAAATTCCTCTCATTTTAGAATAATTTATGCATTGTATGGTTCCATCTTGAGACTCCTCTGCTTATGCCACTTACAGGGAACTGCCTCCCTTCCCTGAGAACCACAGGCACACTTTCTGTTATGGTAACCATTTCAGTGCTGCTTCTCTCCACTCTAGAGTTCTAGCCTGTGAAATGGCTTCAGCAACAGCTCAAATGCATGTTGTTAGATGGGTAACCACAGTTCTTTCATCAGCTGCTGTGCTCAGAAGTCTTCTGATGGGAGAACATTGGTGAAATCTCTCCAGAGTGCTGTGTTCTAGTCTATTCAGATAAGTCAGCAATTCATTCTTCCCAGTTCTACAGTTTCAAGCTTTTTGTAAACTCCTGGAAGGCTTGCTACATTGGTTAAACTTAATGAATGCTTCAAATATCTTCATTATAAACTTTGGCCAGGAACTTAAAAAAAATGAGGTGAATATAGTCAGTTAATTTAGCAAATGTGAGCAGAAAGCCTCAAGTGCCTTAATCTAAGCATAGTTCCCTCTGAATATTTCTTCTCAGAGACAAAAACTAGTTTAATCCTTTGTCTTGATTTTCCCAGCACTCCTAACTTTTCAATCAGATTTTTAAGCAGTGCTATAAGGTAAAATTCCCAAGTATGTTGCCATAAGGACCAGGTAGCATCAGAAAACAGGCACACCATAAGGGCTTAGCATGCTATGTTAAATATGTACTATTTATTTACTGAGTATAGCCCTTCATTTTATTTGCATTCTTTACCAAAAGATGTTTCTCTGAACCCTCTGGTTCGCCCTGTTTTGATCAAGGTGGAAGTGTCAGCCATTTCTATTTGTTTAAATGTTCTGATTGAACAGATAATTCTGAGGCCGGTTTCTGTGGCGTCACTGGCAGTACAGGGTAGGTAGCTGTTGCCAGTTTGTGTACAGGACAGCTCTCTTGGTGACAACGAGATCAAATTCAGCCGGCCATTTAGTATAAGCGTATCCTTTCTGGTTCAGCACCAAGCTCTCAAGTATCCCAGTTATTTCTGTAGTGTTTCTTCATTTTCAAATTACACAGTCTTGCTCTCTTTAACACATTTCTTTCACTCTTTGATAAATGGTGGAAGCACCATGCCACAGAGCATTGTTTATTCTGTTACAAACTCTCCCTGCCTCTTCTTTTCTTTCTGCCCATACACTGCTGGATTCCAGAACTCTCAGTCCCACCAGTTGTGCCTCTGAGGTCAATAAATAAAACAAACTACACAGGAAAATTCCAAATATTAGAACTTGGCTATTTTTCCTCAATTTTCCAGTGTATTTTACAGTTATTTGTATTATCACAAAGTAGGAAATAAATCCATTTAATATGCTTTATTAAGCATATGCATAAGCATATATCCAGGGTTGGAACCTGGTTTCATTTAAATCAGTGATGGAAGTTTGTTTTCAGTGAGATGAGGTTCAGGACTTCTGTGGCATAAGGGCTCGTATTTGTGGTTTCTTCTGAAATCTGTGTGCTTTTTTGTTCTTTCCAGTAGGGCAATATATTGCTGCTTCTTTGTTGCTGTTGGCACACCTTGGAAGTAAAAAAGGTGAAGTCAATAACTTACTTTAATCCAAGTAATCTATTGCACCTCTTTAGCAAGATTCTTTTACTGTTTCTAAGAAAATATTCACAAAATGCTAAGGCACACAGCAGACTGTGAAGATAGGAAGGTGGAAAATATTTTGCTTTGGAGGAATACTAATGTATTCCAATGTCTTACTGATCTGTAAGAATTGCATATAAATATCTATGGTTATAAAGGAGAGTGTACAAAATTCACATACAAAATTCATAAGGAGTTAATTGTTCCTAAAATATTTCCAGCAAAAACTTTACCATATAAAGATGTTTCATGTATAGAAAATGTTAATGATAAGGTTTCATATGTCTGAATAGCATAAAAGTTTAAATCCCTTTTGAAAAAGTTGTTAAGGCTTATATTGAAAGCACAAGTACCAGTAGCTCACAGAAAACACAGCAGAGTGTTCAGCCTACTGAATTAAGGCTCCGAACTTCACCCAGCTTGATTAGCTGGCAAATCTCCTCAGGCTTCCTGTATAATTAATGGAGAGAAATAGCTTTCTTCCAGTGCCCATCCACGGAAAGAACCTAATTTAAGTGCTTGAATTGCCCAGTGGAAGAACCTGTTTCTCTTCATTGACTATAAAGAAGCTGAGCAGTCTAAGCCAGGTTTGGTTAAAAGCACTCTCTTCTGGTTCTTAAGGGCTCAGGTTCCTGGAAGGGGAACCAGTCTCAGAACCACATGAAGTATTTCTGTGAGTTTTTCCTTGGGGCTGGTCAAGCAATTTAGACAGAATTCCTTTACCTAAAGAGTCTTCCACTGGAGTCTTTCTTTCCAAATTACTTGCAAACTAACTACTTTTTCAAATATACTGGTTTATCTAGAATTATTCAAATGCTGAACAAAACAAATGTTACCCAATTAGTTAGGAATTGCTTTCTGAAGTTCACCGTGTTTTCGTTAGCAAGTAGTATTGTAGTTGTCTCATCATTTAAGTCAAATATATTTTCCCATTCTCTGATGAGCTGGGTAGTACCTATAAACCATTTCCGCTGTGACCCTAATTGATTCTTTCTTGACTATAGTATTTATGCTTTTTGTTATGCAGGCCTGTGTTAAGACCCTAAAATTTAGTCTCCCAGAATGGATTTCAATAAAAAGTTTATGAAAATAACTACAGTGACATGAAGATGACTAGCCCAAAAGTGATATTTGTGAAAAATATTCCTATTGTTGTCCCTTTATGTACAAAATATTAATTCTTATTAATTTTCTTGTTCATTACCTATTAATATTCCTGCAAATGAAGGTTTAGAATCTGAAAGCACCAGCAAGATGATGCAAACACTAGTGAAGGATTTTGTTATCGCAGCAGCTCAAAGACATTCTAGTGATTCAGCATACATTTCTGAGTTCCGATATAAAAGTACAAATTCTTTGGAGAAATATGATTATTAGGATTTTGACTTCAGCATCCAAATTATGTACTTGGAGGTAGTACCTCCTGTTATAGCCTCCAACTGAACAAACTAACCCTTTCTCTTCCTTTTAACCCATTTGTACTCTTCACATCTAGTTTTCATCATCCTTCAGATGATTCTTTTGAGGGGAAAAATGGTCACACATCTCCTTTCAAAACATCTGCATAAACTGCTTTCTACCTTGACCTCTAATTAGCTTGTCCACTTAGCTTGAGAACAGATGTTTTTCAATCAGGACTGCAGCTTTATCAAAGGGTTTTGAGAACTATTTCAGAACAACTGGGCTTATCTAACATATAGAGATAGTTATTTTAGGAACCTTCTTTTTCAGTCACCGTATGTTATTACCAATGTAATTGGTAAGGCAACTATTGGTGTTAGCACCTCATAGGAATTCTAGAAAGGATTTTTATGGAACTGGAATACATATGCTGAAAATGGCTTCTTCTTTTTCTGCTTCATCATCATCATCATCATCATTATTATTATTTATTATCACCATCATTATTATTATTATTATTTTCATATTCATATTCTTCCCACTTTTCCCCTGAAGCAAGTGAAGCAGAGTGATCTGCCTTCTCTTCATATCTTTATGATTTTTTGCTATAAATTCCTTCTTAGTGCTGCTTTATTTTTATAGTGTGGTGGTTAGTGTAAGGAAGAGTTTGTTTGTCTTTTGATTCTGTGGTTAGAAGACTTCCTCCTTTTGGAGCAGAGAGAGGGAAGGGATGAGGAGGTAAGGAAGGGAGATAGTAAAAAAAAGGATGAAAATTCTCTCAGAACCCATTTTGACATCTCTGGTGTGGTGTGAGGGTGGCTGTGAAGCAGAACACAGCACACTGGCACTTCAGAAGTCATGCCAAAAGTTACATTAAGTTACAACATTACTGACTGAAAACACATCTGCTTTATTTCACTTGGCTAAATGCTTCTTTCTCCCCTCTAGCTCCATCTGATGGAAGTACATCACTACGTTAATGTCCAGATGTGAGAGTAGCACAACTTGTTTGTCCGTATTTTCTGAAATTTTTTGTACTTTCTGAAAGTCAAATCATGTGCCAGAAAGCCAGATCACGTGTAGTATTCAAAGTATGTGTATACTCACATGCTAAAGTATAAATATTAGGGAACCCTTGTAACAATGTAAATAACAGCATGGGCAAATGACCAAAGCTTTATTAGATCTCTTTTTCAAGCACTAATTTTATATAATAAGTAGTAAATGCTGTAGAAACCTGCACTGCAATGAGAAACTGAGCTATAGTGTCAGTGATCTGATTGCATTCCCATAAAGTTGTTGAACATTGCAGAAGAATACCTGTTCTCTTCTTATTTACCTGTTTTTGTCAAGTATTTTTATTTGTCACTTAAGAAGAGAACTTCTTGGAAGCATGCTAAATTAGGATTTAAGAGAAAAATAAAAAGAAAATAGCCAAGGAGTGGCTCAGCTATTAGGTTCTCCGTCTCTGTTGAGACTTCTTCTTTTCTTCAAAATGAGTTTTCTTCTTGGTTACAGACTTCTGTTTTTTTCTTCCTGCATGGAACTGTCCCCTTCTTCCATCAATTAAAAAAAACTATCAAAATTCCATGCCAGTAGTTATCCTATAAATTATGTGGCAATATTGAAGAGAAAATGAATCAAAACCTGTTCAAATTCTGCTCTTTCTTTTGTTGCAGAATATCCTGTTCCCCCGGCTTAGAAAAAAAATCTATGCCCAAGACATCACCACGCCATGTCACGTCTGACAGCAAAAAGTGTTAGCTTTGTGATTTGTTAGATTCAGAAAAGGACAATGAAATTTCTTGAAGGCAGCTTTTCTTTTCACAGAGCCTAGGTCTGGTATTTAACATGTTTCCTAAATGAGTATCAGCAAATATTTAACTGGTGTTTATGAAAGAAATGACCAGCTGGCTTATTGTTGGTGGACATATCCAGATTGGCTGTGCAAGTGAAGGCCCAAGTGGACCAGATGTTTTCCATCATAACACACTCTCAAAGTGCTGCTCTTATGCCTGAACGAGCCCCACACGTCAAGCAGCAATCGTGCCCTGATTTCTGTTCTAATGCACATTGCAGCATGAAATAAGTTACATTCCAACTTGTTGACACAGCGTGCTTCAGCTGCTGGTGTGGCGAGTTGTTTCTTCACTGGAGCTGAACTAAGAAATGTCTGGCTTTATTAGACAGATTATCTTATTACTGTTTTCTTGGCAGTTCCTCACAATGGCACTTGTATGGCACCATGGGAAAGTGAATATCCAGAGCGCTGAAAGTGCATTAACCAAACAAATCACAAACATACATACACTTCCAAAAAGTTTTTCAGGGACAGTATCATCTGTTCAGTAGCAAATAGAGGGTTAATTTCATGTGACTACATTTAACTTCCCCAGCAGTGGAAAAAACCGAAAACTGCCATAGGTCGGATAAACTCCCTGAGCTGTGATAAAAGAGTCTACAAATGTCCTCCTCAGGCATGGGCCCGTACCCATACTTTCTAGTCTCACTTGGATTAGCCCAACTTGCTTTCTCAATATCCTGTAGCTTAAATGTGTGGCCGCAATCAACCCACTTGGCTAGTTTGGCTGCCTCTCTTTTTCTGTCTTTGGCTGCAAAATTTAGTGTTCCTTCTTATATATCACCTCACCTTCAAGAGAAGGTCTACAGTATACTCTATTTCAGCTTAACATATGTAGCCTAAGAATGTAGGCACTCTCAGAAGGGAGAAACTGTAATTTGAGCCTTCTCAGGGTAAAGTTAACACTGAGATTTCTACTTTCTGGGCAAATTCTTTAGCTGTTCTCTACACTGCTTTCTAAAAAACGTCTCCTTTCCCCTTCTGCTGGGTGTTTTTTCTGTAAAGTGAAGTACATCCTATGTTTTATGTGTCTAAAGTACTACTAGATTGGGTCATTGAGGAACTTGGATAGAGAACATAGGCACAGGCATGCTTTATGAGTCCCAAATAGAACAGGCAAGAGACAGATATCAAAAAAACATTCAGTTTAGCCAAATTATGGCCAAGTGTTGGCAATATATAATAGCAGAACTTTTAAAATATTGATGGAAAATTCTTTTGCTCTGTCATATTCCTATAGTTATAGTGTTTTTTTAAGAACTGGTCACTTGGTGATATCTGCCTTTATCTGTATTCTCATATTTGAAATTCATTGGAATGGAGAGGCATTTGGGGCAACCAGTGGCCCTTTTTTGGATTAACGTATTCCTGCTGTACTATTGCAGTCCTATCAAAGATACTGATAAGGTGGCAGTAAAGAATCTTTACACTTATATGTCAGTTGCCTTGTAGAAGTCCATAGTGTTGTATTCTGCAGAGTACGTCTGAGCTGATTCTCAAAATGTTGGAATCCTGTAAACAGCATTCACTACACGTCACTAGTTCCTAGAGCATGCAAGAGAGTTGCAGAACCACTCAAACATGAAGGGGATGTCTATAAGCTTTGATTTTCTCCTCCTGGTGATGATTAAAATTGGATCTTTACAATGGTACAGTTTTAAGAACTTGTGCATACCTGTTGGGCATACTGGGGTTTTTTTTGACTGTAAGGACGAAATGTATTGCTAGAAAGTAGGTGATACTTCTCTTGAAGTAATTAAACACGGAGTGTGGCACCTGAGACTGCTTACAAGGACCTGGAGAAATTGTCTCCATTTTTTATTTGCATAGCCCTTCTTCCACTGCTGCTGGTAACAAGGTAAGAAAGATATAAATGGAGATGGTTCTCCTTTCTGCAGTTATTGCTGCCATCCTGGGAACTGCAGGACCAGAAAGCCCACCTTTGTAGAGCTCTTTCTATTTGGTCTTCTTTCTTTTCAGTAAAGATAGGAACAGGCCTAGTACAGCCCCTACTCAGGAGGATAAAACACTTAAAAAACAAGAAGGAAATAAAAGTTTTCTTAGGGGGTGGAGAATGGGAACTACATGGCTTGAGGAGTCTGAGGTGGGATTTCATATGTCAGGGAACTGGGGAAACTGGAGAAGATCCCAATTGAGGTTATACTGAGAAAGTAAAAGAATCCCTTACAGAACTCTTAACCTCTGTTGAAACATTATGACCCACCTTCTGTGAAATCTCCTCAACTCCTATCACTCCTGCAAAGTACCTTTCTTCTCTCACTCCCCCATCCAAATTCCATCACTTGCCTCCATATCTTCTCTTAAGGGGTGCAGAAGTCCGAAGCAATTGAATCCAACTGGTGCAGAAGTTCCAGCTGGAGCAGTCTACACACATGGATCAGATTTCTGGATCAAGGACTTACGCTGAAACCATAGCCAAATATTTCCTGCTTTTCGTGAGACCCCACGGTGCATGGCTGTGTCCTGGAACATCGCATTAACTTTGCAATGTTGCAAATCATGTTTCCCCTTAAAAACTAATTTTCTCCTATGAAATATCCATTGAAAATGGTACGAGCTTTTTATTGATTGTTTGTGGTAAAGAATGGCTGGTGATAATCCTGTCTGGCTTTGTGTTATTCATTTTACTTCAGGAAAAATGTAAGGGAACCTCTACAGTTTCCATTACTACTATTTTGCGGCTGGTATTTCTGTATTGGTGAACTTTGAACAATCATTGCAATCCAGAAACAGGCTATCCCACTTTACTATTTACAGCAAGTGCACTGCTCACACTAGGATTCAGACCATTTTCCTGATTTTATATAAAATAGGTCAGGAAATTCTGAGTGCCAAGGACACTGGAGGAATTCTTACTGCATTCAAGAACTGACTATATATAAGAGCTTTTCATTATGTACAGTGTTTTCAAACTACCTTTAAATCTTGGAGATTCTTATCTTTGTCCGCACATAAAACTGTTGTATGCCAAAGCAACATCTCTTTTCTGGTTGATCTACAGTAACCATTAAAGACATAACTTTGCATATTAAGTTACATGGGCCATTAGAGCCCAGAATTTCTCTTTCCTTCAGAGATTGGGGAAAAAGAAGTATGAGCTTTCTAGACAGCAGAAAAATAGGGTGTAGAACGACATGAGGGAGGTTCAGGCTCTGCAGCACTCTCCTGTTATCGTTACGTGTTTTATTATGTAGGCAGGCCTTCTGAGGGAGGAGTTTGGACATAGCCACTAGGGAAGTCAGCCACTCTGAAAGAATTTTCTAATCCACTACAGCCAAATTTATGCAGTGATCTAGTGAAGTAATTTTAAACCTCAAGAGAAAGACTGATTACAGAATTTTGAAGCTTTTTCCCTTAAATAACCTTATAGGAAATTTTTCATTTATATATGGGTACTTTATGAGATTGCCCTCATAAGAGAAAGAAATCAGTAGTCAGCTGGCTCATCAAAATAACCTGATGATATAAATCCAAGAAGCTTTTGGCAGGTATCCTGCACTGGAAGTATATTTGGACGTGTGAAAATCTCCACAATTACCTAAAATTTCAGAAACAATTGGTATTTGTTTGTCAGTTGCAAATGATGAGCTTTACATTCCTCCTGCATTTAAAAATCTGTGCTAATGCTGCTGCCAGTCATTACTGTTTTACTGCTATTTGTTTTGCGACATTATCCAGCGTGTTTGAAAACGACCAGTCTAGGCATTTAATCGAAGAGCCTGTCTCTCTGTAATGATCTGAGAACTGATGAAATACTGTCTGGAAAGCTATGTTACTTCATTTTTGAGAACAGAGTGCACATTTTATTATTTTTTTTTCTCAAAGCAAAGCACTAAAATGAAGCAACCCACACTGTAAGTCATTCTGGTATTGGTTCTGACACAGAAGTGACATTACATTTATTTATAAATGAAAGTAATTTTTTTGATTAAATATTTTCTTTCATTGAGATGAGATTATCTGAGGAAAATGAAGGGATTTCAGGAATGATTAAAACAAAAAATATAATTATTTTAACATAATTATCTTATTTAAATCTGGAAATACATGTATGAAGAACAATTGGGTTTTTTACATACTTCAAATTATTAAACAGTAGAAAAAACAGCTAATAAACATAGCAAGACCTAAATGTTATATCTTTCAGGATTAATAAAATTGAGTAATCAATTTGAGTCACTACAATGATAATTCTAGTGGCTAAGAAATTTGGCCAAGAGATTTTTATTATTCAAATTACGTGACTGCAGAAAGGTTTTAGAAGTACATATTGCAGTTTTAAAATATTCTTTTATATAACCATGTAATAAAAATTAGTTATCAAGGTAGCTCAGAATACTTTGCAACTGGTTTGCTAGAATTCAAACTGAGTGAACTTGAGCCCTTTAAGCACAATTTCAGTGTTTCACAGTTATCAGCCCAAGCTTATAAGCAAGGTTGTTCCACTAATAAAAAGCGAACTTTCCTGATCTTTTCCCACTTGAAAAAAAGGTGAAAAGGAAATACCCCAGAAACTAGAAAGAAGGGCTATAGCTGTGAGGATTTCTTCCTGAAGTTCCCAGTCTGGCCTCTAAACAAACCCAAAGCGAGTCTAGTTCCAGGAACAGCAAATAACTGCAAGCTCGTTATTAATCAAAAGCTGCAGGACTAGTACCGTTCTCCTCTCAAACAAAGCACTATGTTCCCCCGTCATAGCAGGTAGTAACACTTGGTTTGTTTATGGAATCTACAACTCTGGTTTTGGACCCTGGTAAAGCCAAACTTAAAATTGTGCTTGAGTAAAGATGAAATTAGGATCACTATTCTTTCATGAATGCACATCTTTAAATAGATTTCAGATTCCTGTGGCTTGATTCTCCAGACTGAATGAACTGCCCTTGGCAAAGGAGTGGAACATGGAAGAGGAAGTGAAGACTTTAAAGTGTTTGCGGTTCCCTCCTCTCCAAGCTGGCTGATAGTCAACTCGGTTCCAATTCAGTGTGCTCAGATGCCCCTGGCCTCCAGGAGCTCATCTGGCAGCCAGCAATGAGGCAGGCAAAAAGACAAGAGCTACTTTTCCATGTGAGAATGGGGCATAAGAGGCAACCTGGCCTTCTGCCTAAGAGTTACCTATTTCTCTAAAGGGTCAGGATATCAAGATTCTTTCTGTCTGCAGAGAGTGGATTAATACTGCCCTTAGGAAAAAGATCTTGCTGTAAACAGCAGACAATTTCATATCAGGTTTATGAAGATATTTGCAGGAACAGAAGATCAGCAAGAGGATTTGGGAAGGAACAGATCATATGTGAGGATGCTGGACACTGATTAAAACTGATGTTCATGGTATAAGAGGATCATGTAGTTGACAATAACTTATGTTGCCTATAACTTAATGTGCAGAGAGCTACAGCTCATCTTTATCAAATGACTGCTGACTGTAATGTACTTCATTGTGAACGCTTTGGTTTCTAGGAGCATCTAAGAGGACAGTTTAAATGTTCATGATGTACATGATGACTCCTTAAGTTAATGAAAGCTTTCATCTTGTGAACCTACAAACAGCAAAGCTCCGGGGTCTAAAGTTTAAAATTAAGTGGCATCACATCTCAAAATCTCATCTCACCCTACCTGCCTCAGTGCCTCTGTTTATACAGTAAATATTTTTATATAGTTATATACTTTATATGGTATGTATATGCTTTCAATTGTATTTGAAGATACTTCAGATATGTGCAGAAAAGAACAAAAGATATGTGATAAATACGTGAGAACAGCTGGATACAGTTGTTTTTAACCTCCATCTGCTAAGCTGACAAAATTGGGTAGTCTGTTGTGTGCAAACTGTAACTAACACGTGTGTAGTGCTCATTGTCCAAATCTGGATGCAGAATCTTACACTTTTGTCTGAAGAGAGAAAAAGGAATTAGACACATTATAATTAATCTATTAGGATAGACAACCCATGGATTTAAGGAAACTGAAGCAAACCACATGAATGTTTTTTTTAATCAATTAGTATGTAGATTGACAGAGAAGTTCCTCAATATTTTGGAACACGTATCTAAATAGAAGTTAAAAAAAAACACCAAACCAACAAAAAAAAACCACAAAACAAACCAAACCACCCCCCCCAAAAAACCTCCAAAACTCAGTAGGAAGTAATGTTTTAATTTAACACAAAAATAAATGAGCTTGTCAGAGCCACAACCATTGCTCTATACTTTAAAGGCAGAATATAGACACAGAAAAACAATCCTGAAGCAGACAAAGTAGCTTCAGATTCATAGTCTCCCTCACGCTTTTTTTCCTTTAAACTTGATTTATTCTGGGTTTATCTTTCCAAGGACTTTTAATAGGTTTGAACCATGATTTGAAAACAGAAGAGTCAATAACTAAGTAAATTTCTTCTTGTGGCAGATATATTTTTTCTTGAACTTTAAAGCCAAAAGCACTATGATTTGTAAGTTAAATTATTTGCTATTTTTGCTGTACTTCTTATTTATTAGCTGGGTTTTCAACAGCAATGACTGAGGGATATTAAAAATGGAGGTAAGAGCACATAAAACTAGAAATAAAATTCAATCTCTATTTACAGGAATCCTTCAGAGTAGTATTTTTATATTTAGGATATCAAGTTCCTACATTTCATTCTTCAGAGCAGAAAGGTTAACCAAATGTTGCAAAATGTTTTCCTCCCCCCACAAGGATGATGTTTTTGCACCTCACAGTCCACTGTGCAATGTTCCACAGCAATGTAAACTATGCATTTCTGCGGACATGGGGCCTCTCGTTGAATGGGATTTCAAGAAAATTCTCCTCACTCTCTGACAATTTTGTCAAGGAGAATCTGTTTCTGCCAAAACAGAAACAGCCCCTGCTCAAACTCTTTTCCACAATTCAAAAAGCATATGGACTTTTAAACATATTTCTGTTGCATAGTAAGTTATTTTTCTGCTGAATACTGCCATTCTTTCCTCTTTGGTGATTATCTAGCTAAGCTCACATCCTCCTACCCAGTGATCTCAGTTTATTCCAGTTCAACTACCATCCACAAGAGGTTTAGAATTTACCTGCATCTTTTTCCATCCTGGCAGTAGGAACACTTGGTCACAGAGAGGAAACTGCAGGCTTTGGGCCTCTGCCCAGAGCAATGTAACTCCATCCTGCAGATAAGGAGAGCCGAGTGCACAGAGCAGCTGTGACTTCCTAACTTGCAGTGCTGGCTGATACACCTTCAAACTGCACACAGAGCAGTGAAGTGCCTTTGTGAATAACTGCTTACTGTTAAACGCTCTAAACTCTTTATTTTTTAGACAAATTAAGCTGATTTTACCAGGGAAAGGAACATAAAGCCTCTCAAACCACAACTTTTTCTGTACTCCTTTACTATAGATTTTATTAAAGTCATTTTATCAAACAAAACTTTAAAAATAGACTTGTCAGCTGTTTATGCCAACATTGACTCTAAAATTAATTTTCATTGTTAAATCACACCTCTCAAAAGAAATTGGAAGTGATGGAAACAGTGCTACAAAAACAGTGGGGTTTGCAAGTCTATTTTGACTATGTAATATATAAATTAATTCTCTCTGTGTTCAGATCCTGCAGTGGAGTTTAAGTTCCACTGGCATAAACCAGCATTGCTCTACTGGTTTCGTCAGAGCTACATTGGATTACTCTCATTCAATGCAAACCTGAGAAAGTTCAGCTAATTAGCTAATGTGAGTCACTTAGGTCCTTCAAGATTTTGTTGTAAATTGATGGACATATTTCATTCCTGC